>NC_089203.1:6218766-6336266 GCF_963930695.1 Labrus bergylta | reverse complement strand
TGTAGAACTTGTCGGATGTAAAGATTGTGTTTTCCTTGTGTTTTTCTCCTATGACTTCACCATCACCAATAAAAGCAAGTAGGCAACATCTCAGCAACATTTCAGTTTTTCCAATGTTTTAGTAATGGCCCATAACCCCAAACCCTGACATCTCCATCACTTTTACTTAATTTAATTGTTAATTTGTGAACATTTAGCATTTAGTTCAAAGTCTTAAAGATCCCGTATTAAACTCACACACTGTCACTTGCACTAAGTTTCTGCAACCCACACTGCAGGGTAAGTTTTCAAATCAAGCATTTGTAAAGGATGCCATAGTTTAAAGGGAGACTGTGTGATGCGTTTTTGTCATTTCTTCATTCATATCACTTACAATTGGTTGTGTAATTGTCAGCATTAGTATGCTCGCACACACACACACACACACACACACACACACACACACACACACACACACACACACACACGACACATACATTACACATTCTCCACTACAGTGAAAAAGCACACAAAGCTCTCTCTGCAGCTCTCTGAAAGCGTTCCAACTTGGACCATGTTGTGAGAGAGTTGAAATGAAACTATAAATCCACAGGAAGGATGGCAGAATAGCGGGTGTGTCACATACACATGCTGTGCACACACACAGTCACAACAGACAACAACACAGCTCTCAGGTGCTGATATGGGACCTGAAATCAATAGAGTTTGAGCTTTTCCAGTAAAAATGTTTCAGTAATTAAACTAGCAGTGGACCAGAATAGTTGATGTGTTCTCACCTGACCGTACTCTTTCTCTATGGCTGCTCGCTGCTTACTGAAGGACCTTTGGGACACACACAGACACAGACACAAAAACACAGACACACACACTCAGCAGACATGTATCAGACATGCTTTCAATGTTTCTTTCTTTCTTCTGTATGTTTATTGAATCCAAAGGAAGGTCTTCATGCAGATGTACCTGATCTCCTCCAGCAGCTCAGTGTCCTGATGTTGTTTCGTTTGCAATCGGCTCAACTGCTCCGAGAACACAAGTTTCACCTGCTGGCTCTCCTTCACCTGCAAACGCATGTTAAAAAAAAAAAAGAAAAACAGATACAGAAACACAAAGGCAGTGGTTGTTTCTTTTTTGTCTTTGTAAAGAGAGCTCAAATATTGATAACACAAAAATTATATAATTCAGATTTGTTCAAGATTATGAGTACAAACAGCAAAAATTATGCTTTCACTGTTTATAATTTGATGAGCAAATAGAAAAACTATAGGCAGTGAGAAATTGACAGGGCATGCGGCTGTATTTTGAAGGTATAATATGCACTATGTACAGGCAAAACAAGTATGAAACATGTGAGCCTCTAAGGGACAGAGGAAGCATGGTCCTGTCAGTGTGAACAAAGAGGTAAAAACAACAAAGCCACAGGGAGTTTTACTTTTCTTCCTTTTTTAATAAAGTCATTAGTTTCTTAAAATCTGGTCAAGACATAGTCTGATTTTTGGGGGCCCCTAAGAGAGGATATGATTTGAAATTCCGGTGTGATGATTTCTATTGTGTTCATCAAAGTCCACAGTGCAGTTTGTGTGCAGCTGTGTAGCTCTTGTTGTACCATCTGTTTTCACGTTGTGGAGTTTGCACTCCTACCAGCTACAGTACGGTCGTTGAGATCTCATCCTGGTGAAAGTATTATATTCCAGATGATATGAAGTTGGAAAAAATAAACTAATTTTAAATCATCTGTTTTAGCTTTAGCTAAAGCTGTTTGCAGCGTTTTGTTACCAATACATTTACAACAATTCCTCTGAGGGTGGCTGTCAGCTTGAGTTTCATGAGTGCATGAGTGAGAAAGCAGAGCTTATTTGCATTGATTCATTTTTCTATTTATTGTGAAAAAATTAAGACCTCTGCAATGACTTAATTGCAAAAACTTATAAAGCTATGTCACTCATTCACTCCTTCTTTATAATCCTGATTAGGTCACTTAACTCCTTTGTCAACCAATTTTCTATACCACATTTATAGTATCTGTTCTTTTTTTATTTGTGTTTAATTTTTTCCTTTTTTTGCCTTCATGTTTCTGCAAAACCTGAATTTCCCCTCTAAGGATCAATAAAGGATTATTTTATCTTTTTGTACAACAGGAATAGTAGATGCTATATCACCTAGCAGACCTGAGCTGATATGTTCATCATGACCAAATGAAATACATTTCTCCAATGAAACAATACAATGAAATTCAACTTCTTCTCCCTAAATATACATATTTTCAAATCACAAGTTGTCCATGTGTAACAGTATAACACAGGTGAGCCTGTATAAATTAGTGAGTTTGACAAGAGTGTAAGATGTGATGTCTCAGAAGTCTTTACATTCTTACATACTTCACAACCGTCTAACATTGAATAAAGCTTGTGCACAATAATTCTGAAAATCTGACAAATATCCTGAAGTCATGAGAACATGTACACTGCACAACATACACACAACACATGCAGGTGCTTTTACATCTCACACAGAGGAGGAAATGCAAAAAAAAACACTTTAAAGTATTGCAAAATATAGATGCAGTTAATATTGAAATGCCCTTTCAATGTTAAAACTTTCCTTGAAAGGACCATGGGCTTGTGGGTCACCATTAAAGCTGTGTAGTCGTAAATAAACAAAGAATAACACTTGACTTTAAATCGAAGCAGCTCTGTCTTACCTTTCTGGGTGGAGGCTGCATGGCTAGATGTCAAAGTCTCCGTTATTCTGTTTGACACACTGCTACTTCCTCAATATGTTACTGAGCACATGTGCAACACTCTCCCTCTCTCTTCTCTCTCTCTCTCTCTCTCTCTCTCTCTCTCTCTCTCTCTCTCTCTTCTCCCTGATGTGCAGTGTTGAGTAATAACTTGTAATAAACTTATAATAAATAAATAAAGAAAAATAAGTTATGTTTTAGCAGACCATGTTGTGTTAACTGAACAAAGCAGCTGTTTTAAAGGAACAATATGTAAAATTTTATTAGAATGTTTACATTAAAATATCTAAATTAATTAAAAATGGACTAAACCTATGTTATAATTTTTCTAAAAGCTGCTTTTATTTCGTGATAAAAACATCAGCCTCAAAGTCATTTTTGGTTTTGTTTTGATTGAAAGCCCCCTGGTGGCAGAATCTATATATTGTGCGTTTAAGAGGTTAGTTCACAGTTTTCCATGTCTGAGTTCAAACAATCTTAAATTCCTTAAAAAAATATTTTTCATAAAACTTATCAGGAGGGGAAACAAAATCTGCTGTCTTCTAGTAAAAATGCACTTTAAAGTATAGCTGAAATCAAAGACTGTATAAAAGAGATGGACATAGCCTCTTGATTTAAAAGTGATTCCTCCTTTTCAAAAAGCTTAAATATATCTCAAAGGTCCCTGAAACCTATGGAAGCGATTAGTGATCAGAATTCAAATGATAAAGCTAATTTGAAAATTCAAATGCATTAACAGAAATGCTTTTTAATTTTCAGAATGAGTGTATTATTTGACTCAAAAAAAAAAGATGATTAATTGATCTAATTTGAATTTTAGTTTTCAACTTCAAAAATGCACATTCATTGACTAAATTAAAATGAGGAAGAAAATTACATTTGCTTTATCATTTTCAAAAAATGCCCCGCTAAATCTGTATCATAATTCAAATGAAAAAGCTAATTTTAAAATGAAAATGCAGTAACAGAAACACATTTTAATTTTCGGAATATAGGTGCATTATTTGACCTATATTTAAAATGAATATTCAGTCATCCAGTTTGCATTATACTTTTACTCTTTATGTATGCATATTGTATGACATCATTCAAATGAAAACAAAAAGGTCTTTGGCTTTTCGTTTTCAAACTTGCCGTGCTAAAAAGTTCTCACAATTCAAACCAACTCGAAAACGAAATGGCAAAGTGGACGGCGCAGGAAAGTGACGTCAGACATATAGATAGGTTTGTAAAAAATGTATATCTACCCACTATATCAAATATTTACTAAAGCTGAATGGGTTTTGTAAAATAATCTAGACTATATATATTGTAAAAAAGTGGTCAAATCAAACCTGTTTTAAAAGATAGTATTAATCTGTCAGGATTATTTTGTTGAATAAAATTGTTAAATCATATAAATCACACAAACTGTACAGTATTGTCTTTATGTATCAAGGATTGATCAATTTTATAGTTTATAATGTTGCTAATATGCATCAATCTCTTCCAATCGTTGTATTAAATTTGGTTATAATAAAAGACATCCATAAAAATGTAACAGAAATCATTATTTATTGCATAGGAGTTTAGTTTGATGTCTAGGGTCTGATGTAACCCGTTTTAAGAGCCACGAACCGAACATCCATGTCCTTCCAGTTCGTTGTTAATAGTGTCCATAGCAACCACCATAGCAACAGTAGAAAACGTAACAACCCAACGTTTTTTCTGGCGAGACCTGAAAGACTGAATAAATTATATCATTTGCAATGGATTGTGGGATGGGTAGTTCCTTGACTCCGGACGAAAATGATGTACGCAGTCTTGAACCTATACCTTTATTTCAGTTTTTAATGCCATTTTGGTTCCAAATTGAATGTACTATAGTCACGAGTGTTGGGGTAGCTTGTTGTCTTGGTCCCAGGCGCCAATCTCTTGATATAAGGATTTTGTGAAAAATCAATGGAGGATTTGAATGGGAAAATTTAATTCCGGAACCAGAGCAGCCGAAAAAAGAGGCGCCACTTCCTTCCGGTTCGTTGTTGATAGCGTCCATAGCTACCACCATAGCGACAGTAGAAAATGTAACAACCCAATGTTTTTCTATCGAGACCTGAAAGAACCTTTGTAGAAACGAACAAACTAAAGAGCATAAACATAAACCAAACGAAGATTATGAAGACACAATGTACATTTGTCGCCAGAAAGGTTATCAAAACAGCACTTAAGACTCAAACATCTTAAAATATTGCATCTTCTGCTGAAAATAGAAGGGATGTCCACCATGTTTTTTTTTTCACCAGGGGAAAACTGGGCAGTCACATGACCTGAGGTATGCCTATACAAAAGAATAGGCAAAAGGAAACGTATGTCACAATTTTAGAGCCCTTATTGTGAAACTACTACGTTTTGCGCTTTGGACCAACGTAGGTATTACACATTTTGACATGAGACTGGGTTGCTGAAACATGTGTGTGAAGTTCCTTGTTCTAAATTCACTCTGATCCTGTATTTGATCATGTCTATAAACCCCTCTATTTCAGCCTTGCTTGGAACAGGCTGTTTCTGTGTCTGTACCTTTAAATTTAAATGAGCTGTGTCTGACCACGCCCCTCTCTGGAAGGGCTAGGGTGGCTTGGGCTTTCTTTCAGAACAAACACCTAGCTGTGGGAGTGTCACCCATCTGGGGGAGGGGTTACTGCCCTTTGTGATGTCATAGGGGAAATCTCCAAACAATCTGTTTGAGCACACATTTTCTGAAAAGTTGAGCAGGCAGAAGACAGAGAGGATGAACTTTCTCATAGTTGGGGGATTTGTAGACAGACTATGGACATATATATTAGTCTTAGAAAACATGGTAAAATGTATTTTTTAAGTGAGTTTTCATGAGGTACTTGTCAATGGTCAGTATAGTAGTCACAGGAGATGCCGGTCAGCGTGGCCACTTTATGGAGAGACTGGCCGGAGTGAAATCACGGAACCAAGGTCATGGGGCCTTCCTTAAACCACTCTACCCACCCTCTACCTACACACTTCCACTCCTTTTGCAAGTCTGCACCGATGCTAACTTACTGATCAGGTGTATTACCTTTTATTACTCGTCATGGAAGAGGCTACATTAAGAGTTCCATGTTACCACCCACAACAACTTAAACACCTCTGTATAAGATTAAGAAATATTATCATACAGGAGGAAAAAAAAGTAAACATCATAACCAGGATCTAATTAACACATTTTTAGTCTTGAAAATTGTACATATGTTTATTTGACTGTGAAATGTTTACATAGACTTTCAAAAGCAAATCATCTTATGAACATCAGATTAGACAAGAAAATGTAAAAAAAAAAAAAAAAAAAAAAAGCCTCCAAAAATGTTTTTTTTCTTATATTGAGGAGTAATCTAAATTAGACTGCATTTCTTTGTTTGTCTGACTCTATCCACTGTCCTTTCTCTAATTAAAAGCATAAAAAGCCCCAAAATTAACTCTTTGCTGCCATTTCTACGTCCGTCATATCTTTGAATCGCATCAAATTGTTAAATTGTATCCATTCCTAAACTCTCCTGCGCGCTGTCATTGGCTGGGGGAAACACACCATCACCCAGAAATGTCCCGAGACGAGTCAACCAACACAAACCCAAACATGAAAATCCATGCGGATGATGGGGTCTCTGCAGACTAAGTTGCCACCACACATGTATGAAGGCTGTTGAGTGAACTTCAAAAATACTGAACTATCCCTTTGAATGTGCATTCTCTCTATCGGCCAGCAGGAGGTGCAAAGAGACCTCTGACTGCTCAGAATTTGAGCACACTAAACTTGATTTATATCCTCAGCAATAATTCTGTGTCTTCTTGTTGTTTTTGTCAATGGGTTACACTGTTGTGTGGTCACAGGTTCTTAGTCAGGCTAATTATTATACTTTATCATATACACATGAACAAAGTCACCTCGACATCATCAGATGATTTATTGACTATTGAAGTTTCACGTGTTTGAAGAAAAGACCATAATTCGACATCAAGGTGGTGCTGGAGAGGAGTGACAGAGTTTGCAATAAACTCTGGGTAATTCCCACAGGAAAGTCCGCAGATATGCAGACTGATGGCAAATGCATAATTTGCAGTTGAAAAGTCCACATCAGAGTCCTCACACACTGGAGGATAGATCAATGTATGTTCGTAAAATGAACAATGTCGGAAACCTCATTGTTTCTAAAAAAAACCTTCAGAAGGCAACATCACAGAAGTGAGAAGTGAAGTTCACTCACTGAAGCAGCTGAGGTGACACCTTTCAGGACAAGTGCAGCTCACACCTGTCACTCAAAGAGGCCACGCCCCTAACTCTGTATAACTTAAACCCTTCATGCCATTCAAAAGAGTTAGTTGCAAAAACTATTTCATGCTCTAAACATGACTAATTCAGCTAACGGTGGGCACATTGACACAGGGCTCTATGGGGATGAGCTCACTTTAGGAGTCAGCCTCAAGTGGCCGCTTGAGGGACTGCAGTTTTGCTTTGGCTTCACCTTATCATCACTTGGAGGTGCAGCTTGGCCTAAAATAACGACATTAATGATGTATCATGACATGGGCAGTAAAGGTTTACTATTTAACTTCTCGAAAATAAATGATTAAACAAGCAAACCAAAAACACTGGACATCATCCTCCTGTCTCCCAATCTGCTCTCTTACAAAGGAAACCGATGAACCTATAGCGAGACTGTATAATAGAGCTCACAAGATTCATGGCAACGTGCCCCCTGACACTCAGTGCACTTTCTTGCTGTAACGCCATGACTTTTCATATTTATTCGAACATTCATGATATTAAGTTTTACTATCAGATCTATGACAGATACACTTGCCGGATATTTGTTCTGGTATGGGGCTTCAGAAGTACGCTGACGACACAGTTGTCTATGTATCAGATAACACCTGTGATGCTGTTGCAGATAAACTACAAACTTAGAAAAAGTATCAGCTTGTACAGACGTCTATAAGTCAATCTGTTTCTCCATTAAAAAGTAACTTCACCACTCATAAGAGATCAACCAAATCCTGGTTAGTTAAGCAACAGACCTGTACTCATGTTTAATTGTGTGTAGCTATATCACAGCTAAATGTGTGTCTTATTTAGTGGCGATTCTAGTCTGTTGGGGCAGTAGGCAAAAAATTAATTGGTGGCCCCTCCGACAAGCATTCATCACCATTTTATCTTTCTCTTTTTTATGACTCCCCTCGTTTGGTTACTTTCATTGACAAATGTTGGTTTTCAAAGCAAAAATACATGCCACATTTAACAAGTTAGTTCGAGGGAGATTGTGTCAGATGGGGCCAACCTGACACAGAGAGCTTCTGTCATTGCAAAACTTAAACATATTGACCCACTGCTGTGGTTTAAAGTTTGTAAACCCCAGTTAAATAAATTAACTAGTATTAGAAGAAAAAGCAAAAAAGAATACTATAAAAAATATTGGATGACCATAAAAACAACACTAAGGGGATTTGGAAGATACTAAATAGTATTATAAAAAATGGTCACAGACAAATGAGTTCCCCTGAGTATTTTATTGATAATAATAATGAAAATTATAATATGGATGATGTTGTCAATAAATTCAATGAAGTCTGTGTAAATGTAATCTAAATCTAATGGCCTAGCAGGACTAATCCCAGATCCTGCAACACGGTGAATGGAATGAAGAGCTAAAAGAGAGAAATCACAGCTCAATGTTCCACACAGCCGGGGACCAGAAAGGAATTTATGGATATTGTTAAAAAATGTAAAAACAAAATATCTACTGACTATAACAAAATTGATGACCATAGTGAAAAGGGTGATTGACGGAAATTCAAATCTTGCTGAACGCGATGCTTTATTGACTATTTCTTTATGTGTTTGAAGAAAAGACCATTACTTTTCTTGAATAATAAAACAAATAAAGTGAAAATGAAAACATTAATGATAATCATATATTTTTTTTATTGAGTGGCACGAGAAAAAGTTGACAAAGTCATTCACATCAAACATGTGAGGAAAAAAATAGGATCACAAAGTAGCCCAGAAAAATCAACATCAGATGAAATTGTAAAATAAACTGTTTGATTCACGTGGATGTGGAGAACACAATAATGAAAGGTAAAACCTCAACACAGTGATAAATAAACAATAAATAAAATAAATAATAGAATAATGGATTTGTAAACATACATCATATTTCATGTTTGGCATCAATGTTATTATTAAATGTGTCGATATGAAGGTCAGACGTCTTTAATTGATCTTGCAGCGTGAAATGTCTTTACGATCTAAAAACTACTCTAAGAAAATGTAAATACGCTTGAGTATTTTAATCATTTTATTTTGCTCTTTTACTTCTAAAAAAACTGGTCTGATTATTCATTTCTGTTGTGTATTGCTTGGATGGTTTTTGACTTTATTATTATTGAAATGTAAAAAAAGATATTTAATAGTGATTCTGAAACAGATTAATTCCAATTCAAGGCTCTGGATTGATCTGATGGTGACTAATAATTGATCAAATAAACCATTCATGATTTTTTTTTTAAATGTGTCAGTCTATTGAAGTTTAATTTCAGGTAAGTTGGGGTCATATTATTTTATTTCTTCTATCCATTTTTCACTTTATAAATATGAAACTTATTATAATAATCTTTTTAATGTATTTGTTTTATTTCAGAAAAAAATTAGAAGAATTTGATATGAAGGTGAGACTCGCAATAACTCAAAATAAAACCTTTTTTTGTTACCATGGTAACAGTAGCATTTTAGTCTTCATAACTATTAAACCAGTGGCAGAAAGCTGCACAAAAAGGACATAGACTATGATTTCTGAAAGGCTTCTTATCTGACTGATTCTAAGCTGTTTGACTCATAAAGTATTTTCATGACTTTTAAAAATAGTATGAAATGATTTCTTATATCAAAAACTGCCTTTCTGTAAAACAAATCAGAGCAACATTTCAAAATCTTCCTGCTTGACGCCTGAAATACGTGAGAACATTATTCCAGAGAGGTGATGCTAACATTTAAGGCTGCATGTTAAAATATTAAAAACAAATCTTATACGTATTATTGTGTCAAAAGATGCATCATGATAAGGTCAAAGGACTGAGAGTGAGGATGTGCAGGGCATTGTCAGATGAATGAAGAAACATGATCACAGGTTACCACTGATTACTGGATTGAGGTATTGTTCGTATTGCAATACGTATTCATCTCCTGAACGCTTCCTTGAAGTTCCTCCCAGAAGCTTCTCGGTGAGAGGTCAGACTTGCTTTCCATCCGTATGAGAATGTTCTGAAAATATAAACACGTTCAATCACAAAAGTCTCAGTATCACATTAACAGAGTAGAGAGAATAGACATGACAGGTTCCCCAACAGTGAAGCTAAAACATCTAGAGCTCCCCTGCTGACCGGCAGCAGTAAAGGTTATAAGCTCCGCCTCATTTATGTTAACAGATGGGACATGGGAATATTTCATCGAAATACACGTCAACATTTTTTGAACAATATCAGCCTGGTCGTCAGTGAGAGAGATAAAAACAACACAACCCTTTTTAATACCACGATGTGTGTCTATAGTCTCGTACAAACTCAAGTCAACACTTACGTTAAAGCATTTGAAAGCTATATTTAGCCTCTGTTTCAGATCACTGATGGTCTTGTTGCTAGAGTCTGATTTCGGACTCAGCAGCTCCAGACCTTTAGTGAAATAAGCGGTGAAAACACGTTCCTGTCCAAAGAACACAAAGAAGTACAGTTAGTTCTCACTTCATATCAGAGACAGATGATGAATAATAACTTAAAATACTGCAGGACAAGACTTCACGTCATAAGACCAGACTTTTCCAAGTTCTCTTGGCACATTTTCTCCCCAGGATATATCCAGTGGTGTAATGGTGCCTAAAGACGTAGGTATATCTCACACAAATTCACCTCACTGGCATAGAAACACATTTTTTTTCTTTTAAGCGGCATACCTCTTAAGGATGAGACGAGTTTTGAAACCAGTGTAAAAATAGCTT
This sequence comes from Labrus bergylta, assembly GCF_963930695.1. Lineage (NCBI taxonomy): Eukaryota > Metazoa > Chordata > Actinopteri > Labriformes > Labridae > Labrus > Labrus bergylta. The sequence goes on along the minus strand of NC_089203.1, from coordinate 6,325,496 downwards.
TTTTATATCTAAGGAACATTTGAAAACTCAAATCTTTTTGTCTAATTTGTGGTGAAAAAATATCACATTACAGTTAATTTATTAAAAAATAATAAGCAACCAAAGTTTACTTAAAGGAGCAATATGTAACTCTGACACCTAGTGTTTAAAATGGGTACTGCATTCTAAATTCAAAAAACATTTCAGAGAGCTGCACTTCAACATAGCATGTTTCCTTAATGTCTGATGATAATGTAAGGACATTTTATGATTTAGTTCTGGAGGTATCTGACAGATTGCTCCTTTAAGTCTCTCAAAATGAGTACTAACTCATTCACATATAGACATCTCATGTCAAGACTTCACCATTAATTTTAGTTGCTGCATTGCAGATATTTATACTAGTTATTTCTAGCCTTATATATCCTGAGATAAGATGTTCTTCTGCACTTTATAGGTTTATGTGGCTTACATGAACTGTAATGATATATTTAGACGAGACGTTTCACAAAAACAGTTTGTAAGACTTGAATTTTTGCAGTGAATGTTTAGGTTCTATCTTATCTTTATGCTGAGCTAAGTTTAACCTACTCCATGACCTTACTCGACTGAATTATGAGAAATATTATTAACAATTCTAATGATTTTCCAAGATAATAATCAGTTATCAGCTCTTTTAAGAAGCAGGCATTAACATTGAATGACATGCTTAACATTGAATGACATGCAGCAGCAAGTGTCTATGTGATTTTCCATCCCTGACTTCATGACAGTCTAGACATTTAATCTAACATCATAGTATTAATGATAATCATCTCTCTGTCATACTCACACATAAACAAGATTAGAGCAGTTATCTTGTGTATCACATATATAGAGGCTGCAGTCCTCATCCCAGCGGCCATGGGTTTAAATCTAAATGCACGTCGTCCCCTGCTCTCCCCCCAACATTTCCTGTCACTCCACAGCTGATCTATCCAATTAAGACAACTATAGCCCCCAAATATACCTTAAAAAGGCAGTAAACACACACACACACACACACACACACACACACACACACACACACACACACACACACACACACACACACACACACACACACACAGCACTTACCTCTTCTGACACGCTGAGGTTGAAACACTGACACTCCTTAGCCTGGAGGGGAAGAGAGAGAACATTAAGAGAAACTTGAAGACAATTTTCAGCAAACAAATTTAAGGGGAAAAAAAAGAAAAAGAAACGAAAATAAAATAAACAGAAAGAGGTTCAGATGAGAGATTAGAGGAAAGAGGAAGTGGTAAAGTGATGCTGAAGTTGCATAAACAACAGAGTGTGCAAACACTCAACAACAGTACCTAGAAAACATTTTTTTCTTTTTGTACAAAAACAATCACCTCATTGTTTGTTTTACTCTTAAATTACATGATATAGATTTGTGTGCTTTCTTGTGATATATGTATTATTTAGAAGACTCCTTAAAATGTCTTATCTTACCCTATCAGACGAAGATGTAAAATCTATTTTAAAACGATCAAATAAAAGTCAAATAAGAAATGCTTCTATTTTCAGGTTCCTTTATATCAAACATGTCCATTAAAAATAAAGTAGAATCATAATAAATGATGAAAATTAAACCTTTACGGCAACTCTCGTGTTCATTGAGTCAAACAGGACATGTTGGAAAAGGAGTAGAAAGAAGCTGAAGTTGTGAAATGAGTAAATATAAACATCACAGAGGTGAAGTTCTGATGAGTCTGAGCACTTTGCTGTTTTTGCAGATTGAAATAATGGCAGGGTTAGGGATCCCTGCTGTATGAGGGTCGCAAGTGTCCAAAACTTGCAGTTTCTCTACAAACATCTACATTTTTCTGTGGTTGTCAGGTGATGTAAACATGTGTCGGCTTGAAGAGATGGTTTATTTAAAAGCCCGTGCTGCAGCTCCTCAAAGAGTCAATAGTGGATGCCACTTTCCTCAACTTTCTCTGCCCTCCTCACTGCTCACGTTACTGAAAGCTTTTTAATTAGTGATAAGATATCTAACTTTTTTCGTCCCAATAAATGTGTGTTAAAGGTACAACAACTCCATGAGCAGCTTCTGCAGGCTGTTGTCGGGGACGGTGTTCACACACAGTAAATGGCTACTGTTTTATGTGTGTGTTGTGTTGATTCCAAAATGTGTATTTAATTCTGTTCTGTGAAGAAAAGGTGAGGAGCAGGAGGGAGAGTGCAGGTATAAAGTCGCAGAGAGCAACAGAAGAGGTGAAAAGTCAAAGATAAGTCATGAATGAGCGTTTGAGTGGACTTACGGTGATCTGAACTGAGCTGCAGTTTTTATTACAGTTCTGTGAATACAAAAAAGAAATGACGTTTTAAACAAATCACACTGTTGGCATTGTCAACCAAAAAGACAAACTAAACACTAAATGGGGTGTTGCTCTTAGCAGCGACAGTTTGCGTTCGGTTGCTTTAGTCTGGATTCAACTTGCACACAAACTAAGAAAAAAATAAAAAACGACCCTCGGCACAAAAAAACAGCCAATTACACATTCAAAAACTACACAACATTAAATTAACATCAAGGATAAATGGAAATACATAAACACTGCTTTTCAAACTGGAAACTGAAACTTCTTTTCAGAGGCTAAACGTTATTTCAATTCTTAATATTTTTGGTTAGTTTTTTTTGTATAGTTCTATTCAGTGTACCTCCACAAAAAACAGAACATCAAAAAAAGATGTGAACAAATCAAATGACGTTGTTCGAAAAATATCAAAGTGTATATCAGAGATATTCCAGCTTACCTTCACAGCCTCTCCCAGTTTTTTCATGTCCGTCTCGAACTCGTGCAATCTGCAGTGCATTGGTTTCGTCTGAGCACAGGTTGTATGACGGCTGTTTGAGAAACAGACGAAAAGAGAGAGCAGCAGCAGAGGCAGCATCCACGAGGGGGAGTTAGAGGATCCAGACATGGCTAATCAATCAATTAGGACTAATATTAGTAGATTAATTTTTGGGTTTACTAATCTTCTCTGAGGATTTTAGTCTGTGCTGTGTTTTCTTTGTCGAGAAGCTTTCTTGATCTAGCATAGAGGTTTTTTGTTTTCTGTGATACACCTGATCCTTCTCCTGCTGCGTTTTTGACGGATGAGCAACAGGTCTGCAGCTTTTAACTGTCCTGGATGACATTTTCCAAATTATTGGGGAATCCCTGTTTTGTGTCCAGCGTTTGATCAATGTTCCCACACAGAACATCTTTACTCAACAGAGCCCTGACATGGTGGCAAAACTGATGCAGCATGTCTGTCTGCAGCATCATAGCCACATATCAGAGCGATCTGACTGCTTATGACTGTCGTGGCATTTCCTCAACTCTCTGTAGAGCTGGCCGTCACTAGTCGGAGGAAATCAAGTTGTAGATTGATTTGTCATGATAGCCCCTGTTAGACAATAACTCTCAACAATTTTCAGTTTTAGGACATTGAGGTCCTGGATAGAGCGTGCAGGAGTTTGAGGTGGAGCAGTGGAGCAGTGTTCAGTAATGATGATTGTTTCTGGGTTAATATAACTACAAATCAAATCAATGTAACTTATAGAGCCAACAACCAGCCACTCTCACAGTCACACCTACTAGCAATTTTAGAGTCACCAGTTAACCCAACAAGCACGTCTTTGGACTTTAGGAGGAAGCCGGAGTACCCGGAGAGGACCCATGAGAACTTGCCAACTCCACACAAAGAGGGACTGTCTTATGGGGATTCAAAACAGGGTCCTCCTTGCTGTGAAGTGACAGAGCTAACCACTGCACCACCGTGAAGTCCATAAAATAAAATACAGAGACAAAATGTAGGGTCAAAGCAGCATCAGAACAAGAAGCTTACACCGCCAACCCTTTTGGACCACAGAGTGTGGAGGGGTCTAAAGGACACTTTAGGGGATGAAAAGTTTGTCTACAGTCTGATCATAAGAATGCTAATAAACAGTATAATGTTTAGTTTATACTTTACTGCTCCTCAGAGTTTCTAAGTCGTAAGTATTTTTCTGCAGAAAGTCTGAGACTGAGCTGATGTGAGAACGCAGTCACATCGAGCAAGTGGGAGGGCATTTATTCCCTGCAATCGGTGCACGACCATACCAGACTTTCTGCATGTGACCGCTACAATCTCCCAGCACTTAATAAAAATGCTGCGTCATGTTTTCTTTGCTCCACTATGTTGTACTCTTTGGCTCATATTGTGATTCTATTGAACTCCACATATCATTGATATGAAGGCAAATATTCTCTTTATGGTGTCGACTAGAGGACTCTGTTGCTTTATCTGCCACTTCTGTGTCGAGTGACTGGCTTTTAGTGCACCCCCTCACTCTGGCATCCCTCCATTGTAACATGTCCATAGGATCCTGTCTGTGCATGTGTGTGTATTTCAGCCTAAGTGTGTGTAGCATGTTTCAATAACAGTGTGTAAAAATGAAATATCCCCTCCAGGGATTAAATTGTATATTTTTCTTCTTCTTGAATGTAGCCTCAGGTGGGCAGAACTAAAGTACGGTGGCCCTGAAGGTTAGCTGCAAAACCATTTAACAAACGCAAAACACATTTCCAAAAAAACAGAAAGGCTAGGACTATGCTACTATTATATTCCATGAAATGTTATTGTTTCATTAAATATTTTTGCATTCAGTGAAAGGATTTTCAGTAGACCTTCAGGGCCACCGTACTCAAGCCCAAACAGGATATGTTAGCAAGTATTTAGTTAATTAACACATCAAACACAATCTTAATTCTTCTAATTTTTCTAGAATAAAATGTTGTTGATGACATGAATCATATTTGGCTCTTGTGTTTTCCACTGTAACCTTTTCATTTTGAGATCAAATAAAAATGGAGGTAGGGAAACAGTTTCCCCATGCGTTTATTTACCGGTTGTTGTGTGAAAGGAATAACATGACTAAAACTCAAAAAGGTCACTTCATTCCTCAAGCAGATAATATTACTGATCCAAACAGTGAATCTTACTAATTTCCACATCAAACAGAGTAACCTGAGGTTTCCCCTCACACAGCTGATAGGGATCGTGATAGACTGGTGGCTCAGGAAACAGCAGTGATGCAACAGAAGAAGAACTGCGGCGGTTTTCTTAGAAAGTAAAACCAGCGAGCCACAATAGAGACTCATTTGCTGTCAATGGACACAGCAGGGGCAATACGCAATAACGTAGAATTTTTATTTGGTTAACATTATAATTTGGGCCCTTAACGAACGTCAAGCTGGCGTGTAATGAAGTTACACGGGTGCAAACTTGTCACCTTTCGGTGATTCATTTAGATCTGCAATAAAAATCTTTGGAAGAAGGGGGGTGGGGGTGGGGGGGGGGGTAAATCTGTGACACGAGCTGTCATGCTTCTTGCGGCCGGCGAGCCCGGTCCCACGAACGTTTCTGATTGCGGTCAGAGCGGTCTGATTGGTCAACATGGCACGAAACCCGTCCGCTGGGCGTTCAGACACTCCGCGAACCATTCTTGCGCTGACCGCGATTGCACAATATCGCTGCGAGAAGCATGAAAACTGATTCAATGAGTCAATGTGCAGCACATGGCTAATTTACATAACGGTATTTTTCCGTGATAACACGGATTCGGATAACAAGATTCGAAGTCTGGCTAGCAAGCCAGCCTTTCTGTTAAACCTCCTGTCTGACCATATTTACTGTTTGGTAGCCATAGGTAAAGGTGTTGAGAGGAATGTGTGCTAGCTTGAAGGTAACTTCATACAGCTTTCTGGTTCATTATTATCTCAGGCAACATTAAAGTGACAGCTGGTCAACACATGTAATAAGAGAGGGAATATAAACTTAATGAGAATAAGCAGGAGCAAAACATCATGTTCATATATTGATAATGTTACATATTTTATGATAGAAGAGAAAATATTGTCATCCTTGATGACTGTATTAGGATGCTCTCTCAGACTCTGCTCTGAGAGCTGCTTGCATAGTGACTGCCCTTCACACCACCCCTTAGTGGAACATGGTAAGCCCTGTTCTGCAAATTCATCCCATTTATAAAAAGGGACTGAAGGTTGGGAGCAACAGAACATAGATATCAACAAACAATTGTGTTTTTCTTACTGTTTGCACCGCTTCTTTAGTCTGAATACTAACCCTAAATTCACAATTTAAAGCTGATATTTAAAAAAAAAATCTTCCCTGGGTGCAGGCCCCCGGACCCCCTTAGGGAGTTTGGATACATGTCATCTTTTTCATCCCTTATGAGTTTACACCCCTGAAGTTATGCCTGCTAACGTAAGGCTAAATATCACAACGACGGCAACGCTAGCGTGCCGTCACCGTATACACACAGGTAACTTTACTATTACGCCAAAGTAACGTATATTTATTCAATTAATTAAGGGACAGAACAGGACACAAGAGGCCCTTATCCGTTGGCGAACCGCCAACGAAAGCCTGTTCAGTGGCCGCAGGAATGCAGCCTAAAAGGGATTTGAGTTAGTGGACGTTAAGTTATTATTGTTCTTAAGTGAGCTTAGCTGTTAGGTAAGTTCACTTGTGTGGTAAGTGTGGTGTGTGTGTCCCCAAAACGGGAGTGAACCATTGACTCTTCAGGCCAGGATGTAGTGGTGGTCTCTCCTCCCTCCCCTGTACAGAAATGACTAAAACACAGTCACTTCTAAGTGAAATCCAAATAGGTAAAATGTGAAAAAGGCACTTTTATTAACAGAAAATGCATGCTCATGAAAAATTATATTTGTGAACAAACAAAACCTAAATCTCTATAAACAAAAGTAGTGGAAATGAATATATATATAGTAGTAGTTATGGTCCTCCAGTGCTTGGATGACCCCAATAGGTGCAAAAACTTCTGCTGCCAGTCTGTTCCTCATGTTGTCTCCTGGCATTTGATCATCAGGGTGGTTCCAGTGGTCATCACCCTGGTCATGGAAGACCCCCTCCTCCACCTCTGGCTCCACCAAATCCCCATTGTTGATGGAGAGGTTGTGGAGGAAGGCACAGGTCGACACCACTGCCGGAACAAAGGTTGGCTTGATCTACAGGAAAAAATACAAGTTTAATGTAGCTGTATAATGAAAGTGAACATGATTGAATAGCTTGCATTACGCTGTTCTTTTGTTTTCATTATTGTCTCAGAATGTCCATACCTGTATTACTTTGCTGCTTATATTCAATAGCCACTGCTCAGCACTTATTCAACTAGTGTGTACTTAGATTTACACATTAATGCTGTCTCTCACCTCCAGGGCCTTGAGGAAGATGCTGTGCTACCACGTCTTCATCATGCCAATCGCCCTTTCCACCACACACCGTGCTTTGCATGATGCCGGTTGTATCGTGCATGAACAGGGTTTTAAACCGGCTCCCTGAATGGGGTCATTAGGCTGATTGGTACAGCCAGGCAGGGATACCCCCCATCACCAACAATACACCAGCCATGAGGGGGGTAGAGTTGGTGTACGTACAGAGAACTCCACCGCAGGATCTTGGCATTGTGGACAGAGCCCGAAAGTCCTGTGAGCAAGGGTGATGTATTGTGAATATGTCATTGTACTTGACATGGTACAGGACAGATTATCTTGAAAATGCCTGTCTCAAACACTTCTGAAATGTGACATCACAAATTCAATTGTGATTACACAATATATTTTAAAGTAATTACAATGTTTACAATCATGAGATAAGTAGAAATTCACACATGAACATAATAATGTTGCAGTTGTTGGGTGACAAATACAAATCACAGTGTGAGTCCTGGTCCACATTCACTTTAATTGTATGTGCGATGACTGCAACACCATTTCTTGTGAAACTCCAGCAGTGTTAGGTGGACTTAAAGTTAACCCAACCTTCCATAGGTATTAATGTCAGTAAATGATGACTGAATTATTTATTAGATCAACAATCTCTTAAGCAGTGTAAGCTGTACTCTACTCATACATTTCCGACTTTCATTTCTACCTGTATATGTATTGAGGAAGCGGCCTTTGTGATCACAAACCACCAGCAGCTGAGTGGAATGGAAGAGCTTCCTGTTGAACAACACAAAATGTAATTGATAACCACTCACATTGATATGGGATTAAAAACAGGTTTAGATAAAGTGGTATTTTGTATGCAGATTACCTGTTAAGGTAGTCTTCTTTGTTTGCTGCAGGTGGCTTGATTCTAATGTGTGTCCCATCAATGCTGCCAGCCGCTCTGCAGAAGGCATGAGAGCCAGCCAGGTGGGCAAAGCCTTCCCCTATTCCCTCTAGCTCATCAGCAGCAGGCAGATGAACCACCCTCTTCATGATGCTGATGATACTTCCAGCGACTCGATGAACAACATCATGAACCGTGGTGATGTGGACATCAAAGGCTCCTGACATCACCTGATACGAGGTGGCGCTGGCCAGCCAGTATAAATATATCCTCACTTTGAGGTCTTTGCTCCAGCCATGGTCCTTGGTGTATCCCAGACACTCCACCAAAGCCTTCACTGTCTGCCTTGACAGACGGAAGTCTTTCTTTAGTTCTCCATCTCCCAGGTAGAGGCGGACAGTAGCGCTGTGGCCATTCAATTAGAGGTATTGTCCTCACAGGCCACGCTGAGTAGGGACAGGATGTTTCAGGCGTCTGAACTTCTGTTTCCAAAGTGAAACGTGTTTTACTATTCATGAAGTGTTTTTTGGTTACTGATATAATACTGTTGTCAGTTTAAAATTCAGTGTTTGAATTTAGTTCATTGTTAAGAAATTGTGGTTACTAATAAACATACTTGTTACACAATAGTATTTATTGACTTATCTGAGTATACACCTTCAATATTTGAGGTGAGGAGCTTACATTAACTTCCTTACATAATCCCAGTTTACCGTTACAAATATTGAATGTGTCCTATTTACATGTTCTTCATTTTGTAATAGGATAGCCAGAATGTTTCTCCTGTTGGCAGCTTGTGTCCTTCTTCTTCTTGCCACATTGTGTGGCATGAACCAATGACAAAAATTACATATTCAGATATTTATGTGTCTTACCACCTCAGATGTTCCTGCTTTTTTGACTGTACGATGCATGTGCCACATGTGGACAAGCTGCTGCAGTTACAGGGTCCTTGGCTTGCTCTCTTATTACATATTATTCATAGCTGTGTAAAAATTAAACCTGAATGCTTGAAAAGTATACTACAATGTTAATAGTATATTAAAGAATTTAATGAAATAAATTACTACTAATTATAGCATGCTAATTATATTTCAACCATGGGTGTTATGTAGCCTATAACTGACAGAAGATATGAGAGATTGTTTTCTTTTAATTATGTTAATTATTTTTTTACATGGTCGATAATCAAAGTCAGAGTAAAACACACAAACAAACTACCAATTAACAAGTTGATGAAAAGGCACCCAGTTTGATTAAAGCAGAATTACAAGAATGATGGAACGCAGCCTTCCCCAGATGAATGAGATCCGTCTCTGTTACATTTATTGAGCCCGGATGACGATCAAATACCGCTGAATTAACTTAGACCCGATGTCACAGGTAAATGTTTTTGTCCCATGTAAAATAAGGAGAATTGAAATGAAGCACTTCTCAGCTTATTTCACTACACCGTAGCGGCGTTTACCTCCAGATGGGCCGTTGTTTCCGCATTCCAGGACCGGCAACCAGTTTAACCGGGGCCAAGCATACTGCAAAATAACCGACGACTGGCAGTCATACTACATACTACTGTTGATACTGATTTAGATAATAATATGTAGTGCACAGTTTCAAAAACAGCCAGAGTCTCTTCAATCAGAGAACCATGGTTACACTTTGTGACCTACATTTTAACAGCTTTTTTTTAAACATAACCTGACAAATATAAACACGGAATTCCAAACCCTTTACTCAAGGGTTACATATTTAGGGAACTTAGAAAAATGAAAACATGTTTGAATGTGTACATGTTAATAAAGTAAGTTACAGAACAATTCTGTAACAGAAAACCATATCGTTACAATGTAACAATCCACTGATTAACAGAAATGTTTCTAGCATTATGAAAACAACGTTTTGTAAACAGCCGTGATGCACATGGATCCACAAAAATGACTAAAAACACTGTAGTATACATGCCAGACCAGTGGTTGGCGTCATGACTTTTTGAGGGAACGACAATCCCATGGGCACATACCTTTTTCAGAGCGGCGTAAAACATATCAAAATGGCACATGAACTTTTGTGTGGACTGAACATGACCTGGTGTTGTTACTCCAAGTGATTACAAGGAAATGTGAGCAACACACACAGAACTCGGGAGTCCGCCATTGTTATTGTCGTTCAACTACTCACGCATGACTATTGACAGGAGGAGGTTTGACTACCTCTGAAGTGCTGGTGGAGGAGAGCGGAGGCTTCAGAATGCCAGGAGGTCTGTTTTGGTTTCATGCTGAAGCTCAAGGGCGATCAACTGGATCAAAAAGTTGCACATTCTTCCTTTAAAAGGACGTTTTTTTTTGCCACTGTAACTTTGCTAAATGTTGCTCAGTGCTTTTGATGGATTCATGTTGAGTCTTTGTAGATAATACAACAAAGATAAGGTCTTTAGCCTGCTTTTTGAGATAACATTTGTTGTGAATCGGTGCTATTTAAACATAGGTTGACTGATTGACAGGAAGCGTAACGTGCAAGTGCGAAATCTCAGTTTTCAAAGGAACTGCATATTATATATATTTTAATTATACATATATAAGTTAGTTAAAGATACAGTATGTAGATTCTGCCACCAAGGGGCTCTCAATCAATACTACATAAAAAAAGATGAAGCTGAGGCGGGCAGGGAATCATGGGAGTTCTCTCTGCTACTCCGCCCCCAAACTAAGATGAATGGGCGAAACTGAAGAGAATATGTCTACCGATGATCATGTAAGTATAATTTACGTGACGTTTTTATCACAGTAGCACATACAGCAACATTACGGCAGCTTTCAGTAGCACTTCCTGCTTCCTTGTGCAGCTGTCTTTGACGTAACATCCAGTGTTTCCATGGCAACGATAAGCATTTCATGTCTGTCATGGGGGCCTATTATGGTGGCCACTATGACAAGACACGTCCCATTACTACTATAAAATTATGGATTTCTCTGGCTTTGATAACAGTACGAATAGTACTCTACAAAAACATTTTTGCTATGTAAATATTTTCAGAAAATTTGCGACCATAGAGAGGGTGCTGTTTTTAAAAGTTTGCATCCTGTAACCTTTTTTTAAACTTTATGTTTCCAGGCACCCAAAACTTAGCAATGACAAGTGTTTCAACCTGCATTGGTTCATGTTTTGTGTTTTGCAATTTTTTATATTATTTTGTGGGTTATGTTGTGTTTTTGTATCCACCCTTGTCTCTGTCTTTCAGATCCTGCTCCTCATTCAGCCCCGCCCAGATTAACCTCACCTGTGTCTTGTTGGTCCCTGATTGTCTGTGTATTTAATCCCAGTGTGTTCTCCCTCCTGATGCCAATTTGTAGTGTTTCTTAGTGTACCTGTGTCCCTGCATTCTTGTATCTACAGCTTGATCCTAGTGTATGACTATCGCTTGCTGTTTTGACCTTGCCTTTGCCTAGCCCTCTGGATTTGTTTGTTGTTGCTAAACCGCATACCGAACCCCTGCCTGGATTAAAAGGACTGATTTTTTAACATTCCCTCTGAGTCTGCGTTTGCTCCATACTGTGAGTCTCTGTGTCAAGCAATGTCATGTTAACAAACAGCCGAAACGCAACAAGAAGTTTGTGTTCAATCATAAAATCGCATCCATCTTCACCCTGCTGCTCTCATTTTCTTTTCTTCTTTAAAAAAACGGTGTTATGTATTTGTGTCCTGGTTTTCTGTAAAGTTAAATGTCATAAGCTGCTATAACAATTTATAAAGTACTCTGTCAACAGGGCTGCCTTTTTGAAACATCAAAGAACTCATTAAAACTAAACTTCTATAGTAATTAAACTAAAGAATCTAAGTCAGTCACATTAGGAATCAAAAATCAACATAAGACTTTATTTCGAATCTTTCAGTAATTACAACATCATCATTATAAAAACAGCACATCCAGCTTTGTTCTTCCTCTCTACTCTAGGAACTCGCTCCTCAGACTGGCCTCGCTGTCTGACAAGTTGATCAGCTCCTCCACCTCATCACCCTCCTCCTCCTCATCTTCGTCCTCAGCCTCGCGGGAGGTCTGCCCCTCCACCTCTCCTCCTCCCTTTCCCCCCAGCTCCAGGTAGCCCTTGGAGGTGTGGTTGACTGTCTTTGTCCAGCCTCCTACACCGCCACCTCCTCCACCCTCAGCTTTGCTCTTGACGGGCTGAACCATCAGGATGCCCTTGTCCAGAATAGGGGTCCCTTCAGGGCTGACTCGCTTCCCCACTGCTTGGCTGGCTCGGTCTGCACTCAGGGTACAGGCGCTTGGATCCAGGGTGACCGTGGACTTGCTTGTGCAAAGACCCATAATAAATTCCTCCACCGAAACAGACTCCTTTAGTTTCACAAATCTCTCCGCTGGCTTTGGTCAAATTATCGGTTTTGTTGCCCATAAGACAAGTGCACAAAAATGTGTGTATTTGTTGTCCTTGTGTTTTGTGCTGTTCCAAGGAAGGTTGCTTGACTTGTTGTTGATGCTCCAAAATATGACTTGACAAAATCCAAGTGTCCCTCATAAGTATTGTGCCTTTGTGATCAGTCAGATGTGAAGCTAAAAGAATAGGTTTTTAGGAACCCTTCTGATGATGAGAAGGCAAAGATTGCCGAATAGAAGTACGTTCCTTGTTTAAAGTGTCACGTCAGAGTCCAAAGGCTCCCCTCCACAGGAAATGTTTCCATCCACACCTTCAGGCTGAACTGGCTCGTCTGGTTAGAAATGAGCATCCTCTCTGAGCTGTCAGACACAGACAACTCTTCGCCCAGGTTTCACCTCCTCTGCTGTCTAAAGTTCTAAATTAAGCCCATAGTGTTCATCTTTGGGAAATGTGGGAGGGGAGAGAGGATTAACATCTACTATTTCAGTGCATTTACATGCACTGTTAAGTGGAGCTACAGTTAAAGCTTGATTTGGTAATTTATTACGACTTCTGTCCTTGAGAACTATGGAGCATGCTCAGAACGTCTAGGCCAGTTTGGGTCTGATTGAGGACTGCAAGAATAAAGGGACCCCCAACCACATTATCTGTGTGAGTTGGTCTTACACTGAATACTTTTTAAACGATTTCAAAGCCATGGTTGAAATAAAATCACAAGTGTTTTGCTCGAGGTGAGGCATGCTCCTGTGATCTCAGTCATTTGGTGTAAGGTGGTCATGAACCTCAATCATATGTGATTTTTCATAATATGTCCCCTTTAATATAATCCTAGGCCTGTAGTGTTGTCTCATGCAATTTGCAAACAACCAATAAGAGCAGTGTCACCATCACAGAACAGGAAGCTGCAAACTAGTAAACATGGTGGGAAGGTGAAGGAATGGTGTGTTCCTCCTGGAGTTGTGGAGAGAGCAAGAATTCCTCTTTGACGTCTCTTTGAACCATGATAGAGTGGAGAAGGAAAAGGTCGAAAGAAATGATTGAGTGACATAATTGATTTGTGACAGAAATACAGTTTCAGACTGAGTGGATGTAAATGATAAAAAAAATCTGTGAACAAGGCCAATATGACACAAACAACAGAAGCAAAAAGAAGACAAAAATTAAAAGGAAATTTATTAAAGAAAGAAAAAAAATCACAGTAAAATAATTAAATTCTATTTTTAACTGCTGTTTGCGGTCTGACTAAGTGATGAACTAGAACGTCTTTCACAAAGGTAAAATAAATACTTAGATCTTTTAGAGTGGATTACTTTAAATAAATATAAATCAGGGGGTAATTGTGAAGAATTTACATTTGTGCAAAAAAGAAAAAATACATGACAAGTCTGACCCAGTTCTTGTCCTCCACTACAAAACCAAATTTGATTTATGCTAATCTTAAATCAATCATTATTACCAAAATCCAGCTGTGAAATTCCTCCCAAAAATAAACTGATTTCTGCTGAAAAGTTGAAGTTGTAAATTTGCACCAGATGTATGATGGGAAATCAACTTAAAGGCAATGTTCTTGTCGTTTTGCGGTAAGTGACCCTGAGAGATGAATAAAGTATAGTCTTCTTCTTAATTAGTTTAAGTCTTGTAAAATTACATTTTTGAAAAATGTTGTTGTTTATGATCTAAATCAAAAAATTCAAGTCTCAATTCAAACGACTATTAATCACTTTTGAGGTAACTGGTTTGGAGCAGCTTGTGAATAGAAAATCATGTAAACCACAGGGACGTACAGACAACGAGTTATACCAAAGAGCTCTAATATAGAAAAGGACCTAAAGGAGATACCAATGTTAAGCAGGCTGATTAGTAATCAACCAGACTGGAGTCATCTGACTGCAAAGATGAAAGATTTGGAATGACGGTTAGTTTTGCAGACAGGTCAATTCACGAAAAAGCACATGACCAGGAGAAGCTAAAATACTTTGAGTCTTTCGGAGGATCTGCTGGTTACAAAATGAGTTCAAATCTCAGTTTCACACTGAACAGTTTTTAACAATGCTGTTCAGATTGTTTCTGCCCTTCACTGAGAGGCTGTGAAACCAGCATGAGATGAGAAACAAAGAAGACTCTCAATGAAAGACTGATCAAAACGTTCAGTTTTCTGATAAGGTGAACTCTCTGTTGGCCCTGCTTAACAACGGACATTATATTTGAGTTGGTCATCCAAATACATAGCCAAGTATTTGCATGAATGTATAGCTTCCACATTATCATGGGGAATGAAGCACTCGACGGTGACCTCTCTCTTGCATCTAAAGTCAAAGGAGAGTCTGTGCCTGACTTTCAAAGGTGTTTTTTAGGCTTTCCATAAAGTGCTTCATAAGCTTGAAGGCAAGTTTAACTTGATTTTCTGTCCCCTTTTTTCCTGAATTAATTGTCCATGTTTGGCTCGTGCTACTTTGTCACATCAGGTTTTAGCAGCAGGCATTGTCTCTGTCACAGCTGGTCCTCTGAGGGTCCTTGACTTTAACCCACAGAGCTCTTAGAAAGCAGACGGGCCATGATAAAAAGGGACAGTCTGTTTGTGGCAGGTTTGAAAGCAGCCAACAGTCACCCAAATTAGAGAAGGGATCCAAAAGGATTTAATGAGGAAGAACACAACTCAGGCAAGGTACTTCCCTCATTTTAATGCCTTGCTTTGTGCAGCTTTGTTGGTAATGAAACCAATGGTTTGTACAGCCTGATTTATACTTCTGTGTCAAATCTACATGAAGCCGCCTATTTACGTATAATATGTGTTTACGTATAAAAGCTCTTGAAACTATTGGAAACCTGAAATGCGTGTGAAAATCTACTCAAACATGAGAACTTCAAGGAAATGATGGCTGAGATAAAAGTTAAGATTCTGCCGTGCTGGAAAAATACACGCTTATGAATAAAGAGAGTTTGCAGAAGGTACTGGAAAGGTTCTCAACATAAAGATTTGGGTGTTTGTTAGTAAGGGTGCATGTTACTTGATAGATTTACTCGCATTTTCTCCTTAATGCTATCTTGATCTTCTCAAGCCTCTGTTAGCGTGAAAGAAAGCAGCTTATCTCACTGCCTGTCTTTCTCTGAGTGTTTCACTGCAACCACAGTGAACTCTGTGCTGCGCTCACGAAGATGACGTGATATCTGAGGATTCCCCTTCTTAATTCTTCCTCCAGCCAGTGGGGAGTTCCCGTGTGGGTGGTCATAACATCTGACTAATCATCAATATGAATAAATGCAGCTTTTTGATTAATTGGGAATATTGTTTGAAGGTATTAAGGTTTAAGGTATTATATTTTTAATAATTATGATTATAATGTTCTATTATTTAAATAACGCTTTTCAAACCACTCAGACACTTTACAGAAAAATATTAACACAGGTCAGCGAGGTAGGAGGGGGCCTCAGAGGGGGCTTTGAACCTTTATTCGTTGGGGGAACTGGGAACCAGTGAAGGTTCTGGAAGACAGGGATGATGTGGTCACAGCAGTGGGAGCAGGGTTTTGGATGTGCTAAGGTTTATTGAGGACTTTGGATGATGAACCATGAAGAAGGCTGTTGCAGGAGTCAATTCTATATGCGTTGAATGCGAGGATCAACGTTTCGGCAGCAGAGATGGAGAGCAATAGGCGATGATGTGCTATGTTTTGAGATGGAAGAAGGCAGTATTGGTGATATTACTGATACTAATGTTGTAGTATGAGAGGTAGCTTAGCTATCAAAGATGACTTTGAGGTTTTGAATGGGTGGAGAGGGAAACAGGGTTGAGTTGTCAGTTGGGAGACAGAAACGTTGGTCGGTTTTGGTGATGGATTTTGGACTGATCTTTATCACAACGGATTAGTCACACTTTAGTTGATGGAAGTTGGTTTGCATCTAGGTTCTATATTTCTGAGACATTGGGTCAGAGTGGTGTAGGTTGCTATGGGGATGGATCTGGTGGAGATGTAGAGCTGGATGTCACAGTATCGTTGGAAAGCCTGATTAGTCACCTTTACAACGAGGTATAACTTGTAAGGATCGTGCATTCGTGGAATGTGCAACACAGCTTAACGTGTGGGTAGCGCCCTAAAAAAATGTGCCAAAATCCCCTGAAATGTTCTTCTGTTGGTATTCACTCCTGTTCAAGTGCTGCCATGTGTGTGCCAGTTATATGACTGGCACCTGATTGGCACCTAATTGACAGCACTTGTGGGATCATCTTGGGCATGCTGTTCATGCCAGAGTGACCAACACAACCACGCTGATGACCTTCAACAACTCCTGGTTGAGGAATGGGATGCCATCCCTTTCCGAAATGTGACCAGGCTGGTGACCAGCATGAGGAGGAGGTGCCAAGCTGTTGTGGCTGTGTATGGATCTTCCACACACTACTGAGGTCCCTGACAGTGTAAAATTAATAAAGTGTAAAAAGCGTATTACTGTTTGAGAGTGCAATCATCCATTTCACCAAGCAACTCAAAACATGAGTGAATACTAACAGAAGAACATTGCAGGGGATTTTGGCACATTTTTTTGGGGCGCTACCCACACGTGTAGATGTGTTGCTCATTCCACGAATGCACGATCCTTAAAAGTTATACCTCGTTGTAAAGGTGACTAATCAGGCTTTCCAACTATATAAAATACAACACCAATTAGTATTATTGAAGGGGCAAAATAATTGACCAAAATAATGTTTCCAAACTTTAGAGTTTCGATTAAAGGGCAAACCCAAGAAACAGCTGAGACACAAAGGTCGTCAGGCCCGTGCTTACAAAGAAACAAAAAGGCTTGGTCTGACGTTACCAGCACCAACAAACTACGCTTGTAGATCTGCTGGAAATAGTAAGCAAACACACAGAGGAAAGTGAAGTGGTGCTTAAGCAAAATCACACACTTCTAGAGGGAACAAGAAACACAGAGAGAACCTCTCACTATCTCTGATGGTGAAACAATAATCCAGCACAACTCAACATTTAACCTTAACACACCTGGACCAAACCAGGGCCAATCAGTCACACACACACCTGACACTCCCCACACTCAGTGAGTGACCAGTGTGATTTCCCTCACAGGTCGATTTGTTTTCTGCACAGTGGCTGAACTTTTGTTTTGCCATTGACACTTCCATGGAAAGATTAAGCATTTTTCGCAGGTAGCTGAGGGTAAGAACACAAAATTCTGATGTTACTTTGATGTTCTTAGGTTTGTGTCAAAGTGAGAATATACTCCTGTCATAACTTGACATACAAGGCTGCAGAATTAGTAATAAAAGATTGATTCTCTGTTGTACACCTTTCATGTCGGTCGCGTGAGGGAAATCTCTGAAAACTGTGATTACTCTAACTGATTATTTCTTTCTGTAGAAACATGGAGGTTTTATCTTTACCGTCTGTGTTCACCAGCTTTATAGTCCCTTTTTAAAGTTGAAACTTGTGTCTTTATCTGCAGTGTTAAATGTCAGGCATGGGTCAGAGAAACTCCTGTCTTTAGACTTTATTGTCCCCATGGGGAAATTCCATATGTGTATAAAACAAACCAAATTTAACAACAATCAAAAGTTCCCACTCTGGCCTGTTCAGCGAGGCCTTTTGTTCAGGGCAGCTTTAGCAGCAGGCCCCTCAGTGCTCTAGGTGAAGTGGGCATTCAGTGGATGTGTGATGTCCTATTCTATTGAGGCATGTTGTTGAGTTCTTCTGGATTGTGTGTGGGCACCTGTGGTTATGATGCATATTTTATTTATTTAGTAAAGGATAGTCCCTTGAGATGTACCATCTCATTTTTCGAGGGGGTCCTAACCCACCTTGTTTTTTTACAGATAACATTATAAGAATGAGGTGGAACAGTACATTAGGATGGGTTGGATCATAGCTCTGATAGCAGCAAGAGGAGATGGGGGACAACACAAAGTCCTCATTTCCTTCTCCTGTTTGCCTATAGGCACTGATCAGCTAATTCATTAATATCCACTATCATAGCTTTATCTCTGAGTAACACAGAGGCAGAAAGTGAAACTGTTGGTTTTGTTCCTTTTGTGATAACAATATCTAACTTTATTCTCAGACGGAGGTCTGTAGTGAGTATATTCCTGCAGTGTTCATAATCCAGCAGTGTGTATATTCCTGCAGTGTGTATATTCCTCAGTGTGTATATTCCTCAGTGTGTATATTCCTCAGTGTGTATATTCCTGCAGT
The DNA here is from genome assembly GCF_963930695.1 of Labrus bergylta. NCBI lineage: Eukaryota > Metazoa > Chordata > Actinopteri > Labriformes > Labridae > Labrus > Labrus bergylta. The sequence goes on along the minus strand of NC_089203.1, from coordinate 6,306,751 downwards.
GTGTATATTCCTCAGTGTGTATATTCCTCAGTGTGTATATTCCTCAGTGTGTATATTCCTGCAGTGTTCATATTCCTGCAGTGTTTATATTCCTGCACTATGTATATTCCTGCAGTGAGTATATTCCTGCAGTGAGTATATTCCTGCAGTGTGTATATTCCTCAGTGAGTATATTCCTGCAGTGAGTATATTCCTGCAGTGAGTATATTCCTGCAGTGATTATATTCCTCAGTGAGTATATTCCTGCAGTGTGTATAATCCTCATTGACTATAATCCTGCAGTGTTTGTATTCCTGCAGTGTTCATATTTCTGCAGTGAGTATATTCCTGCAGTGTTCATATTTCTTTAGTGAGTATATTCCTCAGTGTGTATATTCCTGCAGTGTGTATATTCCTGCAGTGTTCATATTTCTGTAGTGAGTATATTCCTGCAGTTTTCATAATCCAGCAGTGTTTATATTCCTGCACTATGTATATTCCTGCAGTGAGTATATTCCTGCAGTGAGTATATTCCTGCAGTGTGTATATTCCTCAGTGTGTATATTCCTGCAGTGTGTATATTCCTGCAGTGTTTATATTCCTGCAGTGTGTATATTCCTGCAGTGAGTATATTCCTGCAGTGAGTATATTCCTCAGTGAGTATATTCCTGCAGTGAGTATATTCCTGCAGTGAGTATATTCCTGCAGTGAGTATATTCCTCAGTGAGTATATTCCTGCAGTCAGTATATTCCTGCAGTCAGTATATTCCTGCAGTGTGTATATTCCTGTAGTATTCATATTCCTGTAGTGAGTATATTCCTGCAGTGTGTATATTCCTCAGTGTTTATATTCCTGCAGTGTTTATATTCCTCAGTGTGTATATTCCTGCAGTGTGTATATTCCTGCAGTCAGTATATTCCTGCAGTGTTCATAATCCAGCAGTGAGTATATTCCATGTGTGTGAAGTTAGATACATGCCACTGCTCACCTCTGCTGCAGCCTAAGGGGCCAAACCTTCGATGCTCAAGGTGCATTGAGGGTCTTTGACCCTGATAATGTGTGTTAGAGCTGGATCTTTAAGTGTTACCCTGAGAGAAACATGAAAAAAATAGCAAAGGCTGTTGATTTTCCGTAGCCCGTTTAACACGTACTCCAGACAACGTCTCACAAATTTCAGGATAGACTTTTTTCAGTGTTCCCTTTTTACAAGACCCTAACCGAGGGAGAGTTACTTTCTAGGATGGAAAAAGTACTGCAGAATGTTTTAAACAAAGCCAAGCTGCATCGAAGAAACACAGTCCAAGGTTTTAGTGTAGGACAGGTTTAAGTATCAACGAAAGAGTGGCAAAGAAAAAACAAAGTCTCAACAAAGATCCCACCGTTTTCACATTGATATAAACGTTATCACCCACTCCCACTTGGTAGTGGTGAGTTTTTCTGAACTTTTCACACATCAACTGACTTTGACTTCTTGCAGACCTTCAACTTGGAGGCTGGCAGGAGAAATTCAGGATAGACTCGGGGACACATGCTGTACACACATCGGGAGAATGTCTGGAAATTTTGAGCAGTGCATATAAAGTATATATATAAAGTCCACTGTTATTGTGTGATTTAACAGCATCATTATTGCATCTTTTTATTCGTTTTGTCTATAATGTCTTCAGCGCTGAAGAAACCTGAGTAAGACCATTGACTTATTTTGTCTGAGTGCAGCTCTGAGTAGCCAACAGGAACAAAGTGAAGAGAACAAGAATAGAGGTTGTCCTTCCACCAGGAGCAGCGCTCTGGCAGGTGCATTGTGTCCAGGTGTGTGCCCCTCCGCCCTGTGTGTCTTTATGTCTATTTTCATGTCCGCCCCTCCTCCTTCCACCTGCCTCCTCCTTCTCTCTCTCCTCCCTCCAGCTCTCTCTCAGCTCCTGCCGTCCTGCAGGAGGAGACAGAGACAAGGAGAGGTCGTCCACCACAGGTGAGGAGGAGGAGTCAAGGCAGTCTAGCCAGTCAGCAGCAGAGGATCGTGGGTAACCGTCCTGCAGCAAGGAGCCGGGAAACGAGAACTTCCAGTACAGGTCTCCTTTGAAGAGGTTAACCGAGCCTGCAGGCAAAGACAATACATTTTATAAACTTAAAACGTTATTTTTTCATTTTATCCTGTTTGTTACATCATTTTCAAAGTGCTTTATTCTACATCCCTCCCTTCCTGTCTTACATCTTATTAATCTTCTTTGCTTAATCTTAAGCTTCTTTACTCTGAACTATATTAGATTTTCTTTCTAGCATGTTCTGTCACATGTGAATCTGCAAAAAGAAATCACATCATCATCATCACCAGCATTTTCTATGACAAAGTACGAGGGCTAAATTAAAGACTTTAACGCCTCGTTTCCACTCGTATGTGTACCGAGGCAAGTCATCTGGAAGTCCATTCATTCTTATAGGAATCTCTGTGATATCCGATGTAACTGTAAAAAAAACTCACACCCTCACATTTCAGTCCTTAATTTGAATGTTAAAAAAATGATCTTTTGAGGGGGATTTTGGAGAGACTGTATGACAGTGTTCTAGCTTAAGCTGGCCATACACTGTACCATATAGGCTTATTTAGAAACTGAGTCACACGACTGATATTGAAGTCGGGGACAAATTTCAGCCCCATCATGTGATATCAGTCGTGCAGCACTGAGGCACAACGACAGATCAGCTGCTTGCGACCAGTAGAATGATTTCCCGGCATGTTCATGTTTGATATTTTGGTCGTACGACTGCAAACACTGGCTCAGTGAGAGCAGAGCCACAAGCAGATTCCCCGAACTCTGGCTAACCTTTGGCTAACTTTAGGCAAGCTTGTGATTCTAGCGCAGATAGAGGGTGGAAAAACTTCACATAAAGTGAATGAAAACTAAGCTCACCCACGGAGATGGAAGTTTATAGAAGTACCCCCAGTTATAGAGCTTAAAATAAAGCGATTTCTGCCTAGCAACAGCAGAGACGAAAACTTTGATAGAATGACACATTTTACCTTCCATCGTACCTTTTTATATGTTGATTGTCAAATTATGACGTGTGTGTATATATATATATATATATATATATATATAATACATACTTATATAATATATCAAATTACGATCTTCTTAAATGTTGATTCCTCTAGCATGTCAGACAAACACAGGTCCTGTCCTCACCATCGCTCTCCGTGGTGATGCCGCTCACACCCTCCCTCAGCAGCTGAGTCCAGGTGTCTTCCTGCTGATCTTCCTCAGCGGCTCCCATGTTCCCCCACAGAGGACCCTCCAGTGGATCCCACACCAGACCCCACCTCACTGCTGCTGCCTCGTCCACCTCACCATCATCAGCATCGGCTCCAGCTAAGCTCAGCCCCATCCTCAGGGAGGACAGAGGCTGAGGGTAGCCATCCTGCAGGGACAGATCCCTGAACAGCCAGAACTGTGAACCTGCAGCAAGAAAACACCTGGAGGTTGGTGTCTTTATTTCTCTCCAGATTCACAGCAACCACAAAAACAAGCTGTGGGCAAGCAGAAACCTTGAGGCATGGAAAATTAACTGCAGTTCCATGGATGGCCACTAGAGGCTGGCAAAAACATCGAGTCGATCCTCATAGAGCTCCAACTGTACAGCAGAATTAAACATGTTCACAGACTGGAACAGAAACATTGTTTGTTTCTGAAGCTCTTTTCATGATGACAGTACACAAGTACAGAGAATAAATGTATTAGTTATGTAAGAGCCCATATTACACCCTTTTTGGGGTTCATATATTTAATCTATGTACCTACTAAAGTATGTTCACAACAAAGAAAGTGGCAGAAAAAAGTGTCTGTGTTCATGTACTGCCGCTCCATGCACCGGCTTGCTTCTGACTCTCTCTCTAAGGCTCTGAAGTGCCCACGTTCAGAGTCCTCAGGTGTGCCAAGTCTGATCTGATTGGTCGGCCTGTCGGCTCTGCCGTAATTGGTCAGTCGCTCATCCACTCTGGCTCCAAGGGCAGGGGAGCAAAAACATCTTAGCACTACTGTGCTACCGCAGGCTACGGCATATAATGTGCATGCTACAGAAGTTAACGGGCGTGCAACATGAGCTGCAGGGCTTGCCACAACGAGCCAATGGGCTTAGATCAGTGATCTCACACTGACAAGACGTCAGACTGGCACATTTCGAGGGTGGCTAGAACCGAGCGTTACATGCAGCTAATGCTACAGCTAACAGGAGGATGTAGGAGAAGCCGCGTTTCCGCGGACTTTGAATTTTTACACATAGATGTACCTAAACATGCACGGGACACTTGGAAAACACACTAAAGAGCAGATAAAACCAGAAAGAGCAGAATATGGGCCCTTTAAAGTGATATGTAACTTTTCTACCTTAAACAATAGGTATAAAGGTTTATCTAATAGCACAATAACTTTCAACAGGGAGAATGGCGTCTCTTCCATGTCTACAGCGCGACCTGATCGCCTGTTTAATGAACTATGTAACTTTGGGAGCGTGAGAGAAGTGTGTACGGCTTTACAGCACTAGTTCACACAGCAGCCTTCATCTATAAAAGCAGCCAGTTAGGCCGTCTCTGTACTGTTTGATTCAAAGAGGACGGCGACAGATGAAGCTAAGAGGAGAAAAAGAGAGAGAGTGACTGAACAAGAAGCAGACATCCCTGCAGATGTTAGGCTGTATTGTTATCGTTGTCTCATGTTTATCAGCTTTACATGTGCAGAAAGTTGTCACCCACGTTATGTCTCAGGTGTGAAACAAATAAATAGATCTGATGCTAAAAAGTTGTCCAAAGTGTTTAGAGGAACAGGATAGATGTAAACATGAATTTAAGTTTTGTTCTTTGAGTCCATAAACTGTGACTCTCTCTTTCAAATCTTTAAGTGAAGGATTCTTTCATTCATCATGATTTGACATAAAAGATTGTGTGTGGAAAATAAACCTTTGTTAGACTGATTCTGTGTGAACATTAAGTGACTATTCTGTACCGCTGATGAAGATGATGGCGTGATCGGATTGCCTCTCGAGCACAGCGTGAAGACGAGGCAGGTCAGCGGGAAGGCCCCTCCACAGCCGTCTGACCGAGGCCCCCCGACCCGACACCAAGCCCCCACCATTAACCCGCCACATCGTCAGACCTGGAGGGATGAAAGACAGAACGGAGGAGCGAAAGAATGGGTTGAAAGTGATTCTGCTCACAAACACTGTGTAGGCATTTAGGTCTGTTTTGTAATTTGACTCGAGAGCAATCCGTTTTTTTCTTGTATTTTTAGACCTTTGAAGAAAAAGGTCTCTCCTCTGATCCTCGCCACCGAATCAAAACTGGTGTTGCAGCGATCGATGACTGAGCTGCAGACAGAAAACACACTTCATGTTAGGATGAAATCAACACTTAACTTTGAAACTGTAAGTGAAAGCTGACCTATTCTGTTGATCCCCGTTTTTAAACTCACAAAGTGTTTACAATGCTGGAAGGCCAGACTTAACGTGGGCAACGTTTCAGATCATGAGGTAAACGTATGTTGGAGTAATCCCAAGGTAAGTCTGCAGAAGGCGATTTATTATTTTATTTTCATCATGGAACATTTTTCAGGTTTATTACATTTGAGTTATTTTTTTAACTCTTTTAAAAAAAGGTTTAAAATAAAGAATCAGGCTATTTCTTTTAATTGATTGTTGTAGTAGTACTCATTTTGGCCACTAGAGGGAGACGTGCACTACTACAGTAGGTTCAGAATAAGACTCAAAACAAAGCTTTGCTATTTTCTTCCAGATGACCTTTAAGTGTGTCCTTAAACCCTGAACGCAAAGAAGGGACTTCAAATTTGTTTCATGATCACAGAAAAGTAAACAATGAAGGTTAAACTGAAAAAAGGCATCAGAACATACTTTGTTTTTCTTACCTTTAAGAAACTCATATCAAACAATCTTCTGATAACTCAAATGTAAGGACACGAAATATAAGTAGAATAATACCAACATGGACTTTCTATCTTAGTAAATAATTATTAAAAATGTCATGTATGTTGTGGAGGCGTAAAGAGTCACGTATTAACATGTTAATCATGTATTTAAAGGATTGAGAGAAAAAACAAAGTTCTACATGTTTTGAGAGAGATTTATAAAGAACTGAAGATGACATTTTCTTTCCTCTTGGTCGCACCTGTGTCTCTGATGATGATGATGGTCGTTGTTTCCTCTGTGACGCAGCTGAAGCTCTGGAACGAGACGAGGAGCGTCGGTGGCCAGCAGCTGGTTTCTTTTACCTAAAATAAGATAAAATAGATTTCATCAATAGAATCAAATCAGTGTGAACGTAGTCAGTGAAACAGCTAAAGACTCTCAAAGAAACGTATAAAGTCTCTTCTGTCTGTCTCTGCGTCTGTCATGGTGCTGTGCTGCTACAGTTTGGTTCTTACAAATATGAAGGACATTATTTCTCATCAAAATTATCCCATCACTGAGCTATCCAGCATCAAGTGATCTATTTTCTTTTTCCAGGATCAAGTGATCTACTTCTGAGTAGACTGAAACGTCAGGCTGTCCCAACATGAAACATTTACAGTCACTGAAAGAATAATCCCCCCCAAACACAAACATGACACAGATCTATTTGTTTAAAATTGAAACCTCACCGTAGAGCTGGGTGATGAGCTCCAGGTCTTGGGCTCCCAGGCGGAAGTGAAGAGGGTCTCCAGCAGGACCCTGGTAGTACGGCCTCATCACCGAGTGTCGGGACGATGAGTGGGCGAGTCCGAGTGCGTGTCCGAACTCGTGGACCAACACCGTGAACAGGTCGGTGCCCTCGGTGGCTGGAGGAGAGACACAAGAAGAGATTTTAAAAACCAAGTAGTCAATCTTATCTTAATGAAGCATTAATTATATTTTTCCATATTTATGGCTTTTTTTCCACCTGATAACTCCCCGTCTCTGGATATCAATAAGGCAGTCTTTAAATTTCAGCTTTTACTTTTTGATTCGGTTTTTAGTTTATCGTAATATTTTGAAGTTTAGTGTTTCCTGTTTTATTTTGTAGTCTTTGCCCCCTGTGCATCATGACCACTTTACTTCCTTCCCCCCATTAGTTTCCCCTGTGTCTTGTCTGTCACTGTCACACCTGTGTTTAATTCCCCCCTTTACTGACCCTGCGTTCATGTGGTGTCGGACCCAACGGAAAAACGAGTTTCCAAGTTGTAAAATGCTCATGAACGCCTGCACAAGTCGGAACAACAACTCAAAATCTCTGGAAAAAATTAGATCCCAAGTTGCCGACTTGACGTCATGTTCGTTATCATATGGGGGGAAAAATATGTTTTAGTTGTATCTTAACATGTTAAGATATTTTTTATTAAATCAAGTATTGCACATCAACGTTTGGCTAAAATATAGATTGTAACAGTGACACTCCACACATCCTCTTTGTAGCAAAACGTTTTGTTGTTACAAAATCAGGACTTTACACACTGAAATCATGTGAACATACCGAAGACGGAAGAACGACTTCCCAACTCGGAAACAAGGACCATCCAAGGAGTACATGAGTCTCTGTGTTTGTTCCCTTTTGTGTCAGGTCAAACGTCTATCTCACAGTGTTTCCTCGTGGCTCCTTTTGTGTTATACCTTTGGATTTTAAGTTCAACTTTTGTTGGACTGTGTTTGAACAGGTAAAAGTCTGCTTTTGGTTATTGCCTTTTTTTTGTGAAAACAAAAATGTGTTTTCATCATCTGCACTCGGGTCCCACTCCTTGTTTTTGACACCTGCCATTTTTTGGATTTACATTTTAACATGTTATCGCTTTTACAGTTTTCATTGTTTTTAAGTGTTTTAAAATGTTATTCCATTTTGTCAGTTGTGTTTATTTTCTGTTTGTTCATACAATAAACACTTAAGGCTGCAGGTTGGTATGAAAGGTAGAATACATTCAATCAAATACATTTAAGTTGAATTTAATTAAATGGAGATCCAGGAGATGTGGCGCTTGAGCATCAGCATGAAACCAAAACAAACTGCTGTTTTGCCACACCTCCGCCATGATGAAGCCTCCTGTTTCCTCCTCTCCAGCGACAAACGTCTAACCCCTCTCCACTCACGTTCGCACAAAGGAGTCAAAAACAATAGCGGGACAAAATTGTCCTTAGCTCGAGCTGCAATTGCCTGCAATGTACAGTGATGTGTTAGCAGGCTAATGTTAGCACAGACAGTCAATGTCTCTAACCACCTGGCTGTCTGAAGGCCCACTCCTCCTCTGCATCCAGATGAACTCCTCCTGCCCGGGCGGGGTCTGATGGGAAGAAAGCATGGCCGACTGCACCGCCTACTCCATCGAAAGGATAACCATCACCATGGTAACCGTTGAGGAAGTCTACCTGTAGGTCTGCTGCCTCTGGACTGCCCACCTGAAGACAATAAGTGTGCAGCTAACAGAGGTAGTGGTTCTGCCCTGATATGGTTTAAACCTCATATCTGCCATCTTTAACATGCAACATTAGTTTAGTGTCACATAAATGTACCAACCTCATGGAACTCCAGCGGCGTTGGCTCGGCCCAGACTCTTAAAGCATAAAAGACCAGAGAGCGAATCGTTTCTCGGGACAGATGAGAGGAAGACGGGTACGAACGCAACCTAAGAACAAAACAGAGACGGACAGAAAGAATGATCACCGATGACTGAAACAAATTCATGTTCATGGTTAGAACAGAGATTCAGTGATTTAAAGGATTGCTTAGCTTTTATAAAAACAAAAGAAACAAAACATGTCATTCTCAGACCACGTGTAAGGGATTCAAATCACCACAATCCAATGCACCAAACACGGGACCAAGAAGAAAAAGGATGCCAGGGTGCTGCTGTGATTTGCACAATAATAAATATTCAAATAAAAATATACTTTCCTTTTGTGTGAGCTGAAGTTAATACGAGTAAGAAAAATGACATTAACATAAACCAAATTTAACAGAAGTTGTCAGTTTCAATATTTGATCTTCTAATTAACGTCTATCTTAACGAATAATACATAACATTAACACTGATAATAATTGATTACCAGAGGTGTACCCAGCTTTGCCGATAACGAGTCATTTCCGGTTGTTATCTCAAGAAAACAACGCTTTTTTTCCCCTCGCTATCACAGTTAAATCAGTGTTGTTATCCTGAGATTTAAGATATATAAAGACCAGATCTTGAAAACCAATCAAATTGTAATCATTATCGAAGGGGGGAAAATGGAGTAAAATAAAAGGTATGGATGCACATACACTTTGGCCAGGCGTCTGCACTTTCAGCCCCATTTAGACCTGTTTTTAGAGTCGCACGACTAACTTGGAAGGCGGGCTGAATTTCAGTCTGATCCCCCGTCCTTGGTGGTGCAGTGTACACTCAAGCACTGCCCACACTTACACAGTGAGAGCAGAGCCACGAGCTGATTCACCGACCACAGGGAGTTTGTTGGAGTTTTTAAAGAAACTTTTTTTTAATGAAAGGTTTATTTTGGGGCCTTTGTTAAGAGATAGGATGGAGGATAGAGTCAGAAACTGCGGAGTGAGATAGTGGGGAATGATATGAGCCACAGGACTCGAACCCAGGCCACCAGCTTGTAGGAACATAGCCTCCATACATAGAAACTTTATTGTCTATTGTGAATGCTCCGTCCTGATTTAACACGTACAGTGTGAGCTTTCAGGTTGCGCACATTGGGGTCATACAGTGTGAGTTCGTACAATTTGAGCTTTGATCATGAGTCATTAACGATTCCGTCGTACACTGTGAGCTGACCTGAATGACTTTTATAACAATCGTACAGTGTACCCTTGCTTATTGGCTTTCGTAGTTATCAGCTCCACAATCCATTCTTTGCAAATTGTCCCTGAAGTTCCTTTAAAATAGAAAAAGTTCATGTTTGGTCCTGTTGACCAGCTTGTGAACTGATCTGTCTCACCTCCAGTTAATGTTCCTGCGGTTCCACATGGAGACAGCTCTTCTCCTCCTCCTCTTCATGTTCCGTCTCTCTTGGTTGACGGCTGAATTAGACGGCTCGTCCTCATCAGGAAGGGAGCACCGAGGACTCTTCATCAACGCCACAGTGTCGTCGTCTGAACACATCAAGATCCTGTGTTAGTTTCCAGTTTTAAGACAACAGAACCTTAATGTCAGACGTCGATCATATGACTGTTCACAGCAGCAGTCTGTCATCCTCACCGACAACTCCAGTGTCTTTGAGGCCTGCAAACCTCTGCATGGCCCTGACAGCGTTTGTGACAGCTGTCCACGCCTGCAGCTGACCAGTGGACGGGTCGGAGGGTGGCAGGTAGCCATACTTCATCAACCAATCCTGTGACCAGAGAGAGAAAAAATAATCTTTTTGAAAAGGGCGACCAACATCAACTTTTAATATTCGTAGTGAGTGACCAACATCTGCTTTAAGGTCTATGATTTTTTTTTAAAACAATCATAATGGTAATGTCACCATAAACCCATTAAATCAGCAGAAGAAGGCCCAATTTCTGTAGACTATATGCTTTCACTCCTATAGATCGGTTGCTCTGGTCTGAATCATGGACCAGTTTGTTCCGGTGTTGCATAATTACCTCAAGGTTGGTCTTTGTTCACACGGGGACATTTACTAGCGGAGCAAAATGTGTGATGCATGAGGAAATGCTCTCTGATTGGTCAGGGTTTCTTGTGGTAAAAAAAAAAAAAACTGAAGTGAACAAAAACTAGTTGACCCCTGATGGCTAAGGCTGCTCCAAAGTCACTTTACATTTTTTGAAAGGACAGACAACTACAAAGCATGAAATGTCAAATTAAGGTTTGATTTCCTTATTAATAAGAAATAAGTCATTATTTCATGGTTGATGGCTGCTCAATTGGGCCGGGAACTTCTTTTAAACACATAAATAACATGGTCATTTTAAAATGCTAAACTTAAAAACTAATCTCCTCCTCTGAATACCATCTGTCGTACTTGACAGTCAAACTGAGTAAAGGAGACTTTGAGGAAGTGAATTTTACTTCTTAACATTTTTACTTTATGTTAGCATTTAAAATAACACAACTCTTTCCCCTTTTATTTTGTTCTTATACCTGACCTCAAGATGTCAGCCTTCCTTCATTAGAAAATAAACCTGCAAATGTGTTTCAAGCCGCCTTTACCTACAATGTCACACCTCATTAAAACACAATTATAGTGGCATAATCCATCCACCCATCCATCTATAGTTTACATAGTGGATTATTTTACGTGCTTATTTTTTTTTCATTTACCACCAGTTGGGTGCTTCCATCCTCAGTGGGAGTCACGGGTGCAGAGGAGGGTTCGAGGGTCACTCCGGCTGTGGACGCTGTTTTCATCCATCCATAACTCAGACACAGAAAAACAGTCCACATCCTCATCTTGGCTGCATATCGTACAGATAGTATTCCCTCAGAGAAATCTTCTGTCGGGGTCTGAAGGGGTTTTCTGTTCCTGCAAAGCAAATAAAGAAAGTTAAATGAACATTCAGCTACAAATACTGTTGTTTCCACTGAAAACAGCTTCCTGTTGTGACCAGAAAATAATATTGTGTGTATGGCTATGCATCTTCACTGATCTCACTATTCCATTAGTTTATGGTAATCCTGTCAAGAATTTGATTTGATATCACAATGCATCACGCTGGTTTGCATCCTCAATTTTTTTCTATACTGCCCATGGACACATCTTTATCAATGAAGACAAGCAGTTAGATATACTGTACTTAACTCCTTTTGTTTTTAAAGTTCTAAAGTTCTTTAGAAAACCAAAATAAATGAGGTCAAGCTGTGGCTGGAAAATCTACAAGCAACGTCCGTACATAACGATCGATTATGTTCTGTCACCGCATCGATGCAGACTCGTCCACATCACCATCATGATGCAACGTAGAAACAAATTATTTCACCCCCTTAATTGTTAGAACGTTTTTATAATTAGCAGAAACTCAATTTATAGATTCCATACTATCTTCATTTTCACCCTTCATGTTGTGAGTCTGTGAAACCTATAGAGGAGCCTTACATGATCTGCAGCAACAAAGACTCCCTATTTATCTCACACTGGCATTATATCGGCCTCTGCCTCTTTCTTCTGATTGGCCAGCTCTCTGGAAGCCTTCCAGAGGGGCAGAACGCTGTAGGGCTGCCAGGGGAGGACTGCTCTACAGTGCTAAGAGAAGAGAGCCTTAGAGGTTCCAGCAGCTTACTAGGGGTTTTAGGCCGTCTTGTGAAATCCTTGGTTTCATATCATTGAACTATCAAGTGATTTGCAGACGTTTGGCGCCCTCTTCTGACTCATCCTAGGATTACTCCAGCATACTCCAGGTCATTCTCTTGAGCTGAAACTTTGCCAACGTTTAGAATGAACATCCAGCATTAAAACACCATATGACACTTTTAAAATGAGGATTAGCATAATAGGTCAACTTTAAAGCACCAATCAGTAAACGGGGAGCTGCAGAAATATTTGTTATCGGAAAAAAACTGAACCAAACTAAACAAACATCGAGGTGCTGGTCTCACGTTTACATTCAATGTCGTCTTTAGATTTTAGTTTTCATTCTCTGTCAGTACAACATTCATTTCCAAAAACCCAGAAATAAAGCACAAGTAAATTAAATGAATGCCTTAAACGTCTTTGGGCTTTGTGTCCCTAAATTATTCCCAGACCGAGGACTGTAATCTGTCACTGAAGAATCAGGGCGAACACCACGACACCCAATGTCACAAAGCATGAATGAGTAGTCAGTGGAGGAAGATGACGGGAAACATCCAAACTGTATTCCCTCTGGGACACAATAAAGCAGATTCAATCAGAGGATGGAGGGACATTACCATAAAGAACAGAGAGGAGGGAAACTCTGACGGCTGGACGGGATGAGTGCGTGTTCGTGTCACTCAGGAGATGCTTCTTTTAATTAAGTTAGAGGGTATCCCATTTCGGTTAAAGTATGGAGGAGGGACGACGGGATGAGAGTGAGGGATGGAGGGAGGAGGAGTGTTAGAGTAATGAGATTAAAGCAGCAAAGAGAGCAAGAAGGCGGGCTGTTAAAAACCTGCAAACATTCTCCCTTTAAGGTCATTTTATTATTCAAACTAGTTTACACCGTTTTTTCTCTGGTTAAAGATTGTATTTTTTTTTTTTAGTAAAGGCTGACAGTTTCCAAACAGTGGATTATTTACACACAAAAAACCACACAAAGAAAGGATTGCTTTGAATTTTACATTCAGGAAAGCTAAAATCTGATCAAATAAATAAATCTGAGCAAGACCTTAATTAAGCCCTTAATTTACTTTATGTTTAAGCAGCGACCTGTAGTTGTCATAGTAAGTATTGCCCGAGAAAAATTATGGTGCTTTCCATTTGATCTCGGAAGTCAGAAATTCAGAGTTGGCAGTCGGATACGTCATCCTAAACTCCCCCCTGAAGTTGAAACTTCAACTCAGAAACTTGGAAGACATTGTTGCTGTTTTTACGACTTGTTACTAACTCGTAACTAGAATGTGGTCAACTCAGGTGTGATGTCCTTCCAAGCTCCAACATCCGACTTCAAGGGTTAATGGAACGCACCCTTCAGTGGCTTTTTATACGAGGTGATAAAGTCCATTTAGGGGGCAAGTTTCGGGGAACACATGGGTCCAAAAACCTGCTTGCCTAACATAATTTTTGTATGGAAAGCCAAAGGCGCCATTATGAACATTTATTATATAAGTTATAAAATTTTCCTTTTCTGATAAAAAAACAGAAAGAAAAGTTGGTCCTTAATAATTCGAAAAGTGTTGATTATACCGCCCTTGTCAATAGGGAAGATTAAAACGGATTTTGGACAAATAAGCTGCCTAAAAAAACAGTATATACAATATGTAAAAGTAGATTTGGGGGACATAGTGATGTAACTACACTTTTAGCTGTGCATACTTTAAAATATGCAATAACATCACATATGTAACACAATAAATTATTTTTTTTATTTTTTTTAATGATAAACAAATATGTGATTCTTTTTTTCATTTGATAAAGATTCATATAACAGTAAGGAATTTTATTTTTCTATTGAGGTATATTTAAGTACAAATAAAAAATACATATATTTGCAATTAATTAAAATTTTTGATTGAGATGAATGTATTTGTTAAATAAGAGAAAAAACAGGGCAAACCAACAGGTGTGGCAGTGATGGAAGCAGGTAAGCGAGCTGGTTCAGATAGAAGTGATTGTACCAGACCTAAAGAGCCTCTGCATGTTTCTAATAAGCTCCACGAGCAGAAACGTGCTCAAACTAGGATCAATATTGGAGATGCTTTTGAAAAATGGAGAGAGGTTAGAACACAGAAAGGTTTACAGACCGATGCAGAGCTGGATAAACACTGAAGCTTCAGTGTCCCTGACATGACAACCTGCTTGAGTGTAGACGAGAGAGCAGGGGGGCAGGGGGAGACAGAGACATGTTTTGAATTTGGACTACAGTACCTGCTTTAAACACTAGGTGTCAGATTAACATATTGCTGCTTTAAAACTCAGATCACAATCTTTTCTCAGAACAGACTTATGATCCATTTCAAAAATAAAAACAGAAGTTAAGGATCAAATCACTACATGTTTTGAACATTGCCACTTTTAGGTATTTTTAAAGTCATTTTTCAACATCTCAACTTTCCCAAATTTAGATTTTTTTTTCGGAGTAGCTAATGATGAAAAGAAACCAAACTTGGCTTTTGAAAACTGTCAGTTAGATGTGTTGAAACTGGTCAGAAGCATGCAAATCTCAATGAACTGAACTTTTACTAATGATGAGAATAAAGTCAACCAGAGTGTAAATAAATGTGTGAGAAAAATGTGTGTCCCACCATTTATGGCTGTCGCCCGGGGGCTCAGAAGTCCCTAATTTTTTTATGAATTGATTCCTGGATTAAGTTTTCTCAGCATGTTAAAATCTTTACAAGTTACGATGAAACAAAAAAAACACTTTTTTCCCACCACACTGGCAATGTTGGCTAGAACTGAATAAGTCAGTTATGTCAGACAATAAAGTTTACAGGTCATAAAAATTGAACAATAAAGTTGTTATATTTTCTACAGACGGTTCTGTTTTATTTTGGCGTCTAGTAAAGGACTTCTGGGTTAGGCGAGCAGTATTTATGACCTCAGTTTTCTTAAATACCCCACTTTCATTTTCTCATAGGACTAAAGAGCTGCACTGAAGCTCAGTCATTATTACTGTCTGCATCTGAACAATTATTCTGTTATTTTGCCTTTGACTCGTGCAAAATTGTCTCAATCTCTCTCTGACCTCCAACACCTCTCACGTCAATACAAGCATGCATCAGAAAACCTTCACACATGCAGCTCCACATTCGGTTTAACCTGCATTCAACATGAGTCAAACCACACAGCGAGATGTTCTCATGCTTACCTTCTCTGTGCGCCTCCTCTGCGTCCGTCCTCTCTCTCTCCCTCTTGCTTTATGTGCCTCCACATGAACAGATGGGTCCTTTCTCTTCTTCTTCTTCTTCTATAGTCAAAGCCCGGCTCGTAACCCCCACCCACTCAACCTCCACCCCACCCACTGACATGCATGGTGCAGAAAAAAAGCCCCTTTTTCTCACTTAAGAAGATTTTTGATTCACTCTTTCATCACTTCTTCCATCTGTCCGCTCCACAAATACTTATTAAGACTAAAAAAACATTCTATTTCAGATTATATCAGAATGTCAAAACAATTAGTCCCAGCGTAGCACTCTGTTAGCCTGGAATCTGGTGTTTAACCCGGTTTGAGGATTAGTGAGTGTCACACAACAGGGACAGCTTTGGATTTTGCATGTGTTTGCATGTGTGCAACATCTGCACGTTCATGGGCATCTTCTCTCATGGTGGCATTAACATTTTACCCACAATCCTCTTAACGCGCAGATTAAAAAACTAAAAATGAAGAAGAACAGATTTGCATCCATCCCTCTCTTTCTGTCTGTGTTTCTTTTTTTCCCTCTTCCTGCTTCCTTTGTGTTTAAGCCTTTGGATGGACATAGCCAACATTTTGACCTGCTTCTCAAACCGATGTCCTTCTAGTAAATACTCATGCTATCCTAATGAGTTCAGAGTTAAAAGCAGAGAGAATAGATTAGGATTATCTGTTGTAAAGACTGACTGGAGCATTTGCTGCAGTACTTCATATTTTCCATGCTGTTGCAGGCTGATTCATGTCAATACTAATAATCTTTGCTTCTTCCTTGAGTTGTGTTTCTATTAGCGTCTGAAGCATCCCACTGGGATCATTTAGTTCCATCTAATCTGCTCGTCGTCTGCTGACGGACCACGGCTGATTGTTAAAACACATCTTGGGCTGATGTGATGTTTTTGCAGGAAACCTGATTCCTCCAATGTGTTTCTGCAGCAGGACGGGCAGATCGAGTGACTGACTGATGCTCCTCACACTGCAGAAAGTGAAATTTAAGCAAGATGCAATATCGTAAATGAAAGAAAAAGATCCTTATTTATTGTCTGAAAATATATTTCTTCTAAGGCAGTTTGTGTGTACGTGCATTGTAAGCTGTTTCAAGCTTTTTGTCATTTACAAAGTGGGCTTTAACCTAAAATTATTGGGGCAAAGTAAGAGCCGCTCGCTCAGTCCAAAGTCTATTCATTCAGACATTGACATTATTTGTGCTGTTGTAAAGGACATCTGTTCAGTCATTTTTACTCTGTGACCTTTTTACATTTTTTAAAACAGAAGGCTTGAACTAAAAGAAATACAGAAATGGTGATACTATGAATACCGACATTATAATGCAATTCAAATAAGAGACTTAAATAAAGACTAGCAGTAAAATAAGGTTCAATAAAAGGATGCTCAAAGACAATGCTCACAGATTTGCTTCAGTTTTAGCCACTGTCTTAAAAACCTTGAGCTCTGTCTTTTTATTAGTTTCAGACGGTAATTGGGGTCCCAGATTGAGTTTGTACTAAAATAGATATGAGCGCTTGAGACATTTTTTTTAAATGAAATGGTAAACATGTTTATTTCTGCTGTTTATAACGGCATTTTAATACAGGTGATGTTTGACTGTGACAATCTCATTCTTAAGCTCCCAACAAATGTATAAAACACTTATATGTCCTGGTTTCGAACAGTCCCCGTCATAGTTTTAACCATCCAGAACAATACACCATGCCTGTAAAACTGATTGGTTTGTATGTCAATCAAGGTCGTTTCTGTTTTAATAGAGAAACATCACTAATGCAAAACAAGTCAAATTTAACTTCTGATTTGTCTGTGCATGTGTCAATCAATCAGAGGGTTGCTTCTGTTGCTTAGCTAGCCTAGCTTATCATACTAACAAGACATGCTGCGTAACGAAAGGTAGGCGAGCTGTCATGCTGAAAAGGAAAGAGAGCTCCAGGAGAGTTACAGCGTCTTCTGTAACCAGCCAAAGAATATGCCGTGTTCTGCACACACTGCAAGTGGCAACGCGGTGGAAATGCCGACAAACAAAGCCATATTAAAACAAGCAAACACCCTCAAACGGTTGGTACAGGCTGAAAGTAGCTCTGCTTTACTTAACCTACTTCAATGAAGGAAACGCCACTGACAACCAACTTGAACGGCTAGGAAACCTTTACCTACCACCTTTGTGTGACCAGTGCAGGTCACTGATATGTTAATGAATAAATGAATATGTTCTGTTACACCAATGCAATCATCATTTTGGGTCTACTAGTGTTATATAATTACATTTTTTAAATAAAGTTTGAGTTGATCTTGGAGTGACGTGATTTATCATCTGCTGAGAACCTTTCTTTGTTTCTTGTTGGAAGGTGCACTAATGAAAAATCCAATTGTACCATGAGCTCATACATGTAGGTTTGTGTCAATAATTTGAGGTTTGAAAATATGGCCACCCTACATAACACCCGCCTCAGCTTCAGCCCTTAGCCTGGTTGACAGAAAGTTAGGTTGAAACAGCACTTCCAACACGGCCATTATCGGTCTTCAAAAGTCCCCTTTGGTAGCCGATAGGTGATGTCACAGCAACTTATATTTCGCTTTGTGTCCAGTCTATTGGAATGACATGAAGGAAAGGAGCGGGGGGCCCAAACCCAGGGCGCCCACTTAGAGGACTATAACCTCTATGTACTATGGGGCGCCACCAAAACACCAGTGACACAACTAATCAGTTTTAGTACCTTAGCGATCTCCTTCTTTATTTGACAGTTAATATGGCTTCTTTATTCTGAGCTATTTGGTCAATTATTTCTTCTGCCATGGTTATTTAATGTGCTTCATTTGACAAACCAAAGACGTTTTCTTTAGGTTAATTGATACACCTTTTAATCCTTTTTTTCCCCCTTAAGTTAAAATAATTCATAAAAAAGATTTTCTGGTATGAATGGGGATTAAATGTTTCCTCTGTCACCGTGACAACAGGCTACTTCCTCACGCATCCAGCTGCTGGGTCAGGTCAAAGATCAGTTGGGGGTAAAGGGTGATGGATGCTGGGGTGGGGACCTTGTAAATACATGAATGGAGCTGTGTGTGTCTCTGTCTTTGGTGGCTCGTTTTGCTGTTGTCCATGGCAACAAAAACACTCTTTTGGGATCTCATGGTGTGTCTATTGGCTTCTCTGGGTGTCTGTGTCTAATGTCATGCACCCATGGGATCTGTCCTTACACACTTTTAAAGGACAATATAGCAAGGTTATCAAAATGTTAGATACTTTTTGACACCATGTGTTTTAAAAGATACAACCATTATTTTAATGATGGACAGAATTAAAAAGTACTAAATGGGAAAGAAAGAGATCTGTCTAAATTGGACATGCCCTGGCAACATTTCTATACAGAAAATATTGTCAGTATTTTAGTGTACTTTAGACAGTAGGATGGTCATTTAAAACCCTATATCAGGTGCCGTAGGACTTCTTTTACTGTAATCATATTTGAGTTGAAAAATCTGGTGTGGTGAACACATTATTAATTCATGTGAATCCTTTTTCAGCTGAAAATGTCTCCTAGTCGGTCAATATCTGATGATGGAGTACTGGTTGAACCACTAGCCCGAGGCCAGCAGGCTTAAACACTTGTAAAAAAACATTTTGTTGACAATGAACAGCGCTGATGCTGGTGTGACGGAGCTGACCTGTGGTGACGGGTGATCAGATGGTGGTAAACCGCCAGAGGAGCTTCAGCTGGAGGAGCGGAGATGTACACAAAGAGAGCAGTGTTAAACTGAGATTAATAATGTGGACGTCAGAGTGAGAGGACAGTGAGGATGTGCATGGAGCTGCTGTGTCATTTTTTGATTTAATGAATGCTCATTTGAAAATAACTCAATTCAAAAGACCTTTAGTTAATACCCTTTCGGCATTCATCACATTTTTTACTTTTACATACTTTATTAATCCCCAAGGTTTCATTAATGGAGAGATGTCGGAGTGGGGCTTCTACACTGCTACACACGAAGCACGCCAGAGCTATCGGAGGTTCTGTGCCTTGTTCATGGGCACCTCGGCAGTACTCAGGAAGTGACACGGCAACTCCCCAGCAGCCACACCAGCTTCCATACTTTGATCTGCAATGGGACTTTAACCGTCGGCCCTCCGGTTCCCAACCCAAGTCCCTACAGACTACTACTGCCCCCAAAAGTAATAATTCTATATGTATTATTTATTTTCAGAATTTCTATTTACAATTAAAATCATTTAATTTTCTACAATTCTACAATTCACTTAGCAGGCGCTTTTATCCAAAGCGACGTGCATCAGAGAGTAAGTACAACACAAGCAAGGATCTAGAAAAAAGGGAACAGTGTCAGTAAGAGCAAACGATCAGCTTTGAGTCTGATTGGACACACAGGTGCTGACAGGCATTGCACAGAGGCAAAGCACAACATTGACGGCAGTTATCAAGCAAAAACAATCGTCACAACCATCATCATCATCAATAATATCGAGACCATCATCATTAAGTTAGTAGGTATTCATGAAAGAGCTGGGTCTTTAGCTTTTTCTTAAAGGTGCAGAGGGACTCTGCAGATCGAATGGAGTTTGGAAGTTCATTACACAGAGGAGAAGAGTCTAGTCAGCGTCTTAGGACCCTGTTGTGAAGGTTGGATCAGACGCCTTTCATTGGCAGAGCGTAGTGGGCGGGAGAGAGTGTAGACCTGGATGAGAGAGTTAAAGTAAGGAGGAGCCATTTTAGTCGCTGTTTTGTAAGCGAGCAGGAGAGTTTTAAATTTGATGCGAGCAGTAACTGGGAGCCAGTGTAAGGAGATAAACAGCGGAGTGACATGTGCTCTTTTAGGAAGGTTGAAGACCAGTCGTGCTGCTGCATTTTGTATCATTTGCAGAGGTTTGATAGTGCATGTAGGAAGACCTGCCAGTAGAGAGTTGCAATAATCGATACATGATATCACAAGAGCTTGTACCAGGAGCTGTGTAGCATGTTCTGACAGGTAAGGGGAGTATCTTCCTGATGTTGTGCAGGGCAAATCGACATGACCGGGCAATCGAGGCTACTTGAACCCTAAAAGTTAGCTGGTCATCAATCATGACACCCAGGTTCCGGGCAGACTTTGTGGGCATGAGTTTGGTTGTTCCAAGCTGGATATTGATCTGTGGTTGCATAGAGGGACTGGCTGGGATGACAAGGAGCTCAGTCTTTGAAAGGTTGAGTTGAAGGTGCCGTTCATTCATCCATTTAGAGATACTTGATGAGATTCTTGCAGAGACTGTAACATCGTCTGGTGGGAATGACAGGAAGAGCTGGGTATCGTCAGCATAGCAGTGGTATGAGAAGCCATGAGAGCGGATTATTGAACCAAGTGAGCTTGTGTATATGGAGAAGAGAAGGGGACCAAGCACTGACCCTTGAGGTAACCCTGTGGATAAGTTGTGCGCTTTGGACACTTCTCCCTTCCACGGCACTCTAAAGCCCAGAGAGGTAGGACATGAACCAGCAGAGGGCAGATCCTGAGATGCCAAGTCCAGAGAGCGTGGATAGGAGGATTTGATGGTTGACTGTGTCAAAGGCAGCAGACAGGTCTAGCAGTAATAGAACTGAGGACTGACCCGCAGCTCTGGCAGCTCGTAGCAATTCTGTTACTGACAGTAATGCAGTTTCAGTAGAATGGCCCCACTTAAAGCCTGACTGATTTGGGTCAAACAGATCGTTTCTGGACAGGAACTCAGAGACTTGCTTAAAGACTGTGCGCTCAAGTATTTTTGACAGAAAGGGCAGAAGAGAAACCGGTCTGTAGTTTTCAACCTGGGCTGGGTTTAGTGTGGGTTTTTTGAGCAGAGGGGTGACCCGAGCTTGCTTGAATGTGGTGGGGAACACACCCGTTGACAGAGAGGAGTTGATGATATGCTTAAGTGCAGCATTAAGCAGAGAGGAAATGGTTTGCAGGAGGCTTGATGGTATTGGGTCCAGAGGACAGGTGGTGGGCCGAGAGTCTAGCACAAGCTTAGAGACTTCATCCTCAGTCAGTGAGAAGAATGAGTCGAGTGAGGCATGAGTCGAGGGAGTTCCAGCAAGGAGATTGTGAATTGAATAAAGAAGTGGTCTGATAGATGTAGAGGGGTGACAGTCAGGTTTGTGGTCGAGCAGTTCCGAGTCAGGATTAAATCAAGAGTGTTGCCAGCTTTGTAGGTGGGAGGAGTTGGGACCTGCGTGAGGTCAAATGAGGATAGGAGAGCAAGGAAGTCTGTTGCCTGGGCTTTATCAGTGTGTATATTCATGCCTCCCATTACAATCAGTGGTGTTCCATCATCAGGGATTTCTGAGAGTAGCATGTCCAGTTCCACAACAAAATCATTCAGATTACACCCTGGTGGGCGATAAATGATAGCAATGTACATTTTAATAGGAGCAGTAACCAAGATTGTGTGATATTCAAATGAGGAGTTGTTGCTCAGTGGGAAGAGTTTATTGAATTTCCAGGTATTAGAAATGAGGATACCTGTACCACCTCCACGTCCAACAGAGCGGGGTGTGTGTGAGAACACTGTGTCAACAAAAAGAGCAGCTGGTGTGACTGTATTTTCTGGGCGGATCCAGGTTTCAGTAAGGGCAAGTGCACATTTTTGCAAGTGCTTGATAAATTCAGTTTTATTCACAGCAGACTGACAGTTCCAGAAGCCAAAAGTAAATGAAGGGTGGGTAGAAGAGGCTTTCTTAAGCAGAGACAAGTTGCTTTTTTCAAAAGCATCTCCAATATTTATCCTTGTTTGAGCATGTTTCTGCTCGTGGAGCTTATTAGAAAAATGCTGCTGCTTTTTAGGTCGGGTAGAATCAGTTATAGCGAACCAGTTCTCTTGCCCACTTCCATCTCTGCAACATCTGTTGGTTTGCTGTTTGCCAGGTAAACCAAGATGTGTCCAAAACGGCTGTGTGGGGGTGCCTTAAAACCGCCTTCTCTGGTCAAAACAAATCCAGACCATTCAGGACCAGAATCTAAACTTAGAAGAAGGACATACTGGCTGCTGCATTGTTGTCAGAGAAGCCAGCACTTCAACATAGATGATGATATATTATGATGATGAGATAGTAAGGTGATTTTATCATTTAAATTAATAGATATCTTACAGATTAGTCCTTTAATCAAAGTAGCTATACTTTTACATGAGTACCATATAAGATATACTTGCATTATTCTTATATTTTAAACTGAAAAGAAGGCCCAATTACAATTACAAAGTAATACAAATTCAGGCAAATGAAATAGGAAAAAGGGGCAAGAAAATTTACTTTACGAAGGTGCACTGTAAGATATCTAATTTCAAGACACGCAATAAGTATTTTGTTTGTCCAATTGGCAGATATTCATACTTATTTATCATTAGCCTATCACAGACATCCAAAACACATAGCCTTCAACTTTTTGATAACAATTAATTTGTTTTCAATCATGTAATAGTTGTTCCACTGTTTTACAAGCAAACGTTAATTTTCCACATTTAGGCTTTTTCGTGTAGCCTATGGTAGACAGAGGCAGAGAGGCTGGGATATAATTTCTGCACAATGGAATATAGACAGACAGAGTTTCTTCAAGTGTTTTGTTTTGGCATAAGCTATGGCCAACAGTTGCCTGTGTTCAATATAGCCTAAGTTGTATAGATGAATAGGCTAGATAAAAAATTTAAGGCGACCCCATTTGAATTTCATCACGTGGGGTCGTGATAGTGGCAATGGTGACAAACGGTTTATGCCTTAGCGTGTCCTTATTTTTTAACTTTTAAAAATGACTTTGTGTCTGCAACGCATTATCCATGAATACTGATAATTGTTAAATTTGATGTTGAAATCTTGACTGAAAAGAAAATTTACAACACCGGAGGTTGCCGCTTGATAAAAATACAAACAACAAAAGGAGTGGAGATGCCGGGGATTGAACCCGGGGCCTCATACATGCAAAGCATGCGCTCTACCACTGAGCTACATCCCCTGATAGGAGACAACGGAAGTTATAACTATTTTTATACCAGCTTACTACGGTGGCAGTATATGCCTACGTAAATATTGACTTTAATTAAGTCTACGGCAAAATATGACAAATAGAAATGAAATAAAATAAAGTCCCATACGAAACCAGTTTATTTTTTTTAGTGTAACGCTAAATTTAATGAATAAACTGGCATGCAGTCCAACATAGCAGACGCCTCTAAATATAACCTTGGCTGTTTATGCCTTAAGAAATATCGTCACATAGCCTAAATAACTGCAAAACACCTGGAAAAAAAACAGGCCTATTTCTCGTGTAGGCAAAAGCTCCTTTAAATGCCATTTACGTCAATTAGGGATTATCTATCTTTGACGAAAGGTTTCTGCAATTTAAAATAAAAAATTGCATTTCATAGGCTATCTGTGGCCTTTCAAAATGACCTTTTAACAACTAGAACAAATATTTGTATTTTTAATGAAAAACCTCAAGTAACCTAACCCTATTTCATTAGGGTTCATTTGAATTGGGAAGCTCATGTCTGGGAATGTTTTAATGTCCTAATCAATGGATAATACTTTAAATAATTTCTAAATATCATACAAATTGTTACTTATGATCATTGTCAAGCACTCCTGACAGGATGAGCCTTTTCTTGATTCCCCCGGCAGGTGTCGCTGTTTCCCCGTCATGCACATTAACACCTGGCAGAGCATCGCACTGTCACTTAGTGACAGTAGAGGTGAAGCTGTCATAATGTCACTTTCGGTCTGTGGAGGCGGAAAAACAGGTTAATGCAGGTATGCTGTTGGGGTGTTAATTTATGACGTGTGGAGAAAGTCACAATTCGTGGTTTACAGCGTCACATTTCATTACCTGCATTTTACCTGAGCCGCTCACACCCTCCTGTTGGCCCGCTGGGGAACACACCGGTCGGCGGATTAAAACGGATTTACTGTCTTTGAGAAATGAAATGAAATGAGGTTTTACTCCGTCAGATTTGGATGTCTGTTGGCTTTCGCGGGTTTTGTGTCGTTTACCTGGATTAAATCAATTCCCAATCATGGAGGTAAGATGTTCCAATCTTCAATTCAATTTAAAAGTTGAAATCTTTTAAATTACGAGTAAATATTGTAAATCAGTAAATGTAGTATTAAAAAACTAACTCATCACTTTAACTTATTTTGGTATCTGCTTTAAATGGATACCTTAAGGAAATGAAAGATTTTGACACCGTTTTATTAAGATTAAACCTTCATACTGTCACCCTCTACATCCGGGGTCTGGAAAATTGACCCCAAACACTGAAAATAATCACTCTGGGCCGAGGCAGAAATAATAATCTAATGGTCTAGTTTAGAAAAATATTATTTTCACCACTCTTTTTTGTCCCCCCCACAACAATTTTGTATTGGATATTTTAAATTCCGATAAAATGCAGCCATATACAGTCTAAATTCATCAGAGCATACAAATATTATTATTTCTATTATAAAAGAAACGTAAGAAATTAAGAAAAAGATGCATAGTAAGAAAGACTATTCCCAACTTTGATAATGTTTGAATTACAATACGGGACAAATGATGAGTTTTCATAGCTTCAGCTACCAGTTTTTTTTTGTATCAGAAGAAGGCAGCCTTGTGTGCAACAGTTTGACAGTTATAGAGATTTCTCAGTGAGATTGTTCAAAAGTCAGGGAGACACTGCAGATTTACAGACCTGTGTTGTGTTGATTAAGCATTTGTATTACACATTGAAACTTTTGCTATTATGATTAATTTATGCTGCAAGACAAAGATACGCCATTCAAGTCAAAGATCTATTGATAGCAGTAAATCCTGTGAACTGTTTATTGCTTCTTCTTTTGTGTTTTGGTTGTGAATGTCACACTGTGACGACCCCAAGCTGGCTCTCTAACTTCCTTCTTTCTTCAAACAAGAAATAATGACCTGTCAGACCACATAACTCAAATTCAGTCAGCTTCAGGAAACCTGACTGAGACTTCAGAGTCACTGTGTGATTTAAATCTGTCAGGAAGGAGAAAAAGTATGAGCTGCAAATGAGACTGAACATGAAGCCCGATCAGAACAAGTACACGTGTGGCAGATTGTATTTGTTCATACGTAAAATGAAAACTCTCTGGACAATTAAAAAAAAAATCACAAAATGTGAGATGTTCATACGTTAAACAGGACTCTTATGCACAATGCAAGTTTAGAATTATACCTTATGAATTTTTCTGTCTGCATTAATATGGAAAAAAAGGCAGTATTGAAAAATAATTGTGTTTCCAGGCCATTTCCTCTACATGTATTCTTCTATCAAAAATCAGAGTGTCCTATCTTATACTCGCATTAGTAAGAAACCTCAGTTCAGCCTCTCCCTGAAACAGTTATTTTCAGCTGCTTAATTTCTCTTTAAGGCCCCCCTCCCCACCTGCCTAGTTTCTTCTGATTGGCCAGCTCTCTGTGGAAGCCTTTCAAGGGGCAGAATGCTGCAGGGCTGCCAGGGGAGGGCTGCTCTCCAGTGCTGGAGAACAGAGCCTATATGAGCTGTTTCAACGGCTTATTATGCGATAATTGTTAAAGCGATTTGGGCCTTAAACATCTTGTCTACTCTGTAGCCAGCTTACATAAGATAATTTACACTTGATGAGATTTTAGATATTTATTTAAATGCTGCCAACACAACAGCGCAACATTTTATTCTCAATAGTACCAACTTGTGTGTTTGTCCCCAGTTTCTACAGTACAGCTCGACCTGCAGACCCTGTACGAGCGCCTGTCCGTGGCCGAGCAGTTGGGAGGCGAGGTCAGAAAGGATCTCAGCAGCATGCTGGAAGAGCTGAAGAACATATCCAAAGCTGTCAACAACACCCATCACACCACGAACACCACCACCACCACCACCACCAACACCAACAACAACAACATCTCCACAATCCTATCAGGTACTGTGTTTGTGTCCAACAGGCATGTGAAGGTCTGATGTGTGTGAACACCATTAGAGCGTGACAGTATTTCAGCACAAAACATACAGTTAGGTAGATCTAACCCTCGTAAACGACCCTCTAATATGTCCAAGACGTTAATGGGAAACTTAACAGTTATTGGCCTCTGCAATATATGGAGAACAATGCACCCATCCAGGAGAGAATACCCCTATAACTCCCAAGTCCATAATTCTTATTCAAGGATTGACTTCTTTATGATAAATACTGCCCTTATTAAATGCACAGTATGTAAAATCCGCCACCAGGGCGCTCTCAATCAAAACAATAACAAAAGATGATGCTGAGGCTGCCGGGTAATCATGGGAGTGATTCTCTCAGCTACGTGATATCACATACTCATTATAGTTTGTCCCCCGTCGTGGTAGTAGGTTTAGATGTCGAAAAGGCGTTTGGCCGAGTGCAGTGGCGCTATTTGCTCGAGGTTTTATGTCATTTCATCAGTCCCCCAAGGCGTCTGTATAAACCAATGGGCAGATTTCAGAATCGTTTTGCCTTGGATGAGGCTTTCTCCTTACCTGTTTGCTCTTGCAGTAAAGCCATTAGCAATTAAGATCAGGTCTCATAATAGCATTATCAGAGTTTAACAGTCCATGTCCCGGGTGAGACGGGTTGTCCACAATTGGTTGGAATAGACAGTCTTTCAGAGTTGTGAGCCCCATGCTGTGGTGAGTTGTGGAGTGAAGTTATTATGAGGGATAATTTCTGGACTGTACCACATTCTTTCAAAGTGACAGTAGAACTCGTTCAGTTTGTTGGCCAGGTGCCAGTCATTCACAGAGTGGAGGAGAACTGTTGTTTTAGTTTCTCATTGTGAAGACGCTTGGCTTCTCTCACCGCCCTTCTAAAGGTGTATTTAGCCTCTTTAAAACTCTCCCTGTCCCTTAAAGGCCTCTTAAAGGCCTCCTCCTTTTTCTGCCTCAACGGTTAGTTTAGCTGTGAACCAGGGCTAACCAGGGTAACTGACTGTAGTGCGTGATGTTAAACACAAATCCTGGCAGAAGACTCCATTCACTAAATTAGTGGGTTCAGGTCTTCTACTTTTCAGAAAATGTATATGTATGTAAATATATTTTTATGTTTACAGTCCAAAAATCTTAAATAGTGTGTAAAAATAACTGCAGCTCCAGAAACGTTCAAATATGAGTGAGATGAGCCTATTTTTGTTTAGTTTATTTTGGACTCTGAAATGAAGATGATTTACTGACATTAGGAGACATGTTGCGGTCTCTTGCAGGAAAGGGAGTTCTTGATGTGTTTTTATAAATCTAAATTATGAAGAACTTTCAGCTGATTGCTGAAAGCAACATTACGTATACATTTGGCTTGATGTGCTTTGCACTGCACTGTAAAATACACAGTGCTGAGTGCTGACATGCATTTGTTGACAAACAGACCAGTGGTGTTGTTAGAAGCCAACGAAAAACAACGTTGACTGACAAGGTATGGTAATATAACCGGATTTTGCGCAAATGTGACTCTTCTAGAGCCTACAGCTAATTGTAGAGACAACTTTTGGTGTAAGGTGGATTTATTTATTTATTTGTGTGCAAACCTGAGACAAAACTTTGGTTCGATGACTTACTGCAGCCGGTAAAGCGGCTTAACATGAGACAACTATGACAATGATGACACCGGTTACAACCATTCTAACATTACATCTTAATCTATAATGAATAATATCTGCAGGGTTGTACACTCTGCTTCTTGCTCAGTCACTCTCTCTTTTTCCCTTCTTGGCTTCATCTTTCACTGTCCTCTTCCTCTTAGCCTCAGCCAGTGTATCAACAGTATAGAGACTGGCACTTCTCGCAAGAGAACAGCGGCTTATAGTGCTATAAGCAGGCGACTATGACATCTGTGGACAAGAGGGAGAATGTTGTTGTACTGATAGTTGTAACATTGACTTTGAAACTTATATTTTAAGATCAAAAAGTTTCATATTGTTGCTTTAAAAGTTAGACCAATTAAGGAAAATGTACTATATTTGGAACAAAAACCAGGATATCTGTTTCCTCCTGGTAAAGTTCTGTTAAAGTGAACTGTCAAAGAGGGTTCAGATCATCAGGAATAACAACTCTAAGAGGTAATGGAAGAGTGTGCTCTCAGACAAAAACCTTTAGTTGTTACAAACTGAAAAAGCTTGGACCCAGGACAGAACCATGAGGAACTCTAACCCTATCGCCTTTTCTTTTTTATGAAAAGGTTTCAACTGAGATAAAAAAAGTTGCAACTTGACAGACAGGACTGTACAGAGGGGAAATATACAGTATTACAGATATTTAGAGTTGAATAAACCATAGTTTAGCAAAGTTGCAGTTCATGGTCAATGTCTTAACTCCTAAATAATGGTTGTGTATGGTTCTCAGGTGTGTTATTTTAGTCTTCGACGAGCAGCAGCCACCTTAAGTTGTATTTTAATAAAGGTTTCACAACTAAGGAAAACACTTCCTGGTGTGGTCAGTAACACAGATTGAATATTAACTTTCTGTGGAATCAGCTGCTTTAAAACTAGATTGACAAGGTCTCAAAATATCTGATTGGTTGTGCTGGGGCTTTACTCATACAGATATGAATCTACACATTCTATTGGTACATCACATCGTCATATCAGGATCCTGAATAGAAACTGAAAGAAACTTTTCCTGAAAAAAAACCAAAACACTTGGACTTGGCGGTAGTTGTCTCTTTTGTGGCAAATATCTTTGAGGGTTCTCGTTTTATAATTTTCGTGCAGGCAGATGGCTGCTCTTCTGATACAACCTTTCAGAATAATCATTTTAAACATAGCCTATTTTAAATCGATTTACGTATTTAATATAAATGTTTTCTTTAACGGGGCCCTAATACTCCGCTGTATCTCAAGTATCATATCTAAGTTTAAAATTCTTCACAACCCTGCCTGTGATGTAAGTAGCTTTTTTGCATAGACTGTATGCCTCCTCCTCTCGTTCCTTCTGTGGACAGAAACAAGAAAGCGGGGAGACAACACTTCAGATGGACAGTCGATCCTGCAGCCCAACATGTACTTCTACATGCCCCATCTCAGACAACATCCAGAGAGCCTCGTACCCAACATAAAGCTGGGACAAGGACGCAGGGGAGGTATGGAGCATTTACTTAAAGCCAGTAATGAATTGTTTTTTTAACTGTAGCTGCCTGACAAGTTTCTTTTGATACTTACTGTAGTTCTAAATAGTTGTTAAAATATTTTCTCATTTCTATTTGGACTTAATTGCACACTTTTCCTTGTCTTTGTCCTGCTGAAACACTTGAACTTCCCCTCTGGGAATAAGGAATATCTTATCCATCAATCAATCACACTTTATTTATGTAAAAAACAATTAGTGACCAATGCACATTAATAGGAATGAAATTCCAAAAAAATAAAGATGGATGGCCAATAAGATAAGTCATAAAAGCAATAAGAAAATAAAAATGAGTACACTCAAGAAACATTTAAAGCTGTAGTAAAATAAGACGTTCACTGTGATTTGGTAGTGATGAGAGGAGAGAAGGTCTGTTGCCCGGGGCTACAGCCAGTGTAGGGCTACAGCACCAGGTAGTGGGGAGTGCTACGCTACAGTTTGAGTGCACATTGGAACAGCCTTAAGCGAAAGCAAATACAAATATTGATTATCAGTTCGTCCGACTAGTAATTCTGGTGCTGACAAGGAAGGTTGAATCTTTTTGTCTGTTAGCCGTGAACTTCCTGAGATGAATCGGGTTGATTCTGAGAACCAGGAAGTGAGTGCAGGAATGCCAAAGCAGTGACAGCAGACAACCTTTTGTAGATGCCATGAGGTGCATCTGCCTTAGCAGGTTTTAACAAACTCATGCAAGAAAAAAAGAAAAACTGGACACTGCTGGCATCTCTTCAACAAAGAATAATAAGAGAGGCACACACCTGAGAGAGGCATTGTCTAGAGAAGGGAAGGACAAGGCTGAAGGGGAAACTTTAAGAGACTAAATTGAAAAATTCATAAAAGAAATTGAAGATCATTTTTCTTTATACCTGTTTAGATTGTAATCTTATCTGGCCTGGTTGGAACCATGTTATGTTTCAAGTTTCATCTTTATTTCTGCTTCAGTGTCATCTTTTTCGCTGGTTGTTTGTTGAGATATAAAGTTGAATGAACATGTTTTTGAAATATTGCAGATTTTGATCACAGTGAAAAATGTCACGTAAGTGGATATGGATAATCATCAGGGTGCTGGAAAACGCTGATATGAGAGTTTGCTTCTGGGCAGTAACACTTCCTGGCATGGTGCTTGCTGAGGCTCCACTAACACTCCTTTCTTTCCTTTAGTGTGTTCGAACGGTGATATTGCTTCAAATGTTTGAGAAGTTTTGTGGTGTTGCCTGTTTCAGCCTCACATGACTTCTTGTGTAATTATAGGTTTAAATTTATCAAACATTATGTTTATATTGAGAAAATTATATCGCGATGATTAGCGTTATTGATTTATCGCCAGGCCTAGTACCATACCGATGTATAAAAAATGGACGCCGTCTCAGCGACGTCACCCATTGGTTTATGAAGAGGGATTTTGAGGCCAAACAATGGCTGCTGTTGTACTGTGAATGCCGACCCTACAGTATAAAGCTCGATTCGCACGGGACTAGTATTACCTGGGGACCTCATGTGATTTAGAAATGACCACACCACGTCTGTGTTTCGTGCGGTGCATTCGCACGGGATAAACGAAGTCTGTGTTTTAACTTGAATTTACTGACATTATCCCCCGGATTTGATGTCAAGTGTTATCCACATTGGTGTAAATCCTTGGGGATGGTTGAAACTAAGTAAAATCAAGATATGCTTGTTTTAGATTAGCACAATCGTAGCCAACTGTATCCTTATTTGGTGTCAGATTTTTAAAGACTTAAATATAAATACTTTTCAATAAAACATGTTTCAAATCGATACGATCTCCCATATTTTAATCAAAAAAGATCAAACTTTTATAATTTGTGCAATTTAGACAGAGTGACAGAGATTTTGTTCATTCAAAAACACGAAACTACCATCGTAACTTCAAAAGCATAAAGTTGTTATTTTAGTCTTCAGTTATCAGACGAGCAGCAGCCACCTTAAGTTATAATTTAATAAAGGTTTCACAACTAAGGAAACACTTCCTGGTGTGGTCAGTAACACAGATTAAATATTAACTTTCTGTGGAATCAGCTGCTTTAAAACTTGATTGACAAGGTCTCAAAATATCTGATTGGTTGTGCTGGGGCTTTACTCATACAGATATGAATCTACACATTCTATTGGTACATCACATCGTCATATCAGGATCCTGAATAGAAACTGAAAGAAACTTTTCCTGAAAAAAAAACAAAACACTTGGACTTGGCGGTAGTTGTCTCTTTTGTGGCAAATATCTTTGAGGGTTCTCGTTTTATAATTTTCGTGCAGGCAGATGGCTGCTCTTCTGATACAACCTTTCAGAATAATCATTTTAAACATAGCCTATTTTAAATCGATTTACGTATTTAATATAAATGTTTTCTTTAACGGGGCCCTAATACTCCGCTGTATCTCAAGTATCATATCTAAGTTTAAAATTCTTCACAACCCTGCCTGTGATGTCACTGCTACTGTTTTATTAGTTTATTATTACATGTGTGTGTGTGCGTGTGTGTGTGTGTGTCCTTCCTCAGTGTCTGTGGTGATGGGCATTCCCACAGTGAAGCGGGAGAAGCAGAGTTACCTGGTCAGCACACTCGGCTCTCTGCTCTACAGCCTGACTCCATCACAGAAAAGAGACATCCTCATCATCGTCTTTGTAGCCGAGGTAACACTCACAATCACACACACACACACACACACACACACACACACACACACACACGGACACACACATACACAGCTTAGTCATGGTGCAACAGACCACAAATCACCATGAGGATACTTTGATACTTCTTCCATCGATCCAAGGATCACATGCAGTCCAAAGTTTTGGGGGGTAATCCAAACGGATCACAGATTAATTGGCATCTGTTGCAGCAAAAACATTTTTGGGAAGCTGAAGTATCACAAGTCCTACCTCTGTGAAAGTCATAATTAAGACAATAGTTGGACTTTTTACTATCATAGCCTACTGCTCACTTAAAAAGCATTATATCCTATGAGGATTAACAAATGAAACCAGGATTTACCACCAGCAGCAGTATACCCAACACAACTGCAACAACCATAAACGTGCAATGCAAACATTCAGCTGTTTACACAGACAGGCACGCTGTGCAGTTCATTTTTACACAGTCCAATCAGTGTGGTTTATTCACGTCACATGTCTGATTTATGTCATAAGATAAGACATTAGTAAGATCTCCTTTATTCACCCTCAGAGGGAAAATTTAAGTTTTTCAGAAGTAAAAAGACAAGAAAAAAAGCGTTCAATCGAGTACAAATAAAAGTAAGAATAAAAAAGAAAATCTGTCCTCGAGAACCCATGAAGAGAGTCCAATTTTAAAAAATGAGGGTGAAATTGGGTTTCTTCTACAGAAACAAAAGCTCTTTTTTATCACTAGGAAGAGTCAACATTTGTACCAGTGATGGACTGTGGTGATTTTCTTGCATGCATTCTACTTCATCTTCACTGAACACGTTGGACTCATTATACCATGATGCGTCTCCGGTTTCGTACACATCATTGTGTCTTGTACGAGAGTGTAGGTTTGTCTTCCTTAACAAAAAAAAGTAAAACAAGAATAAATCAAAATAAAATCTATTTACAACTATTAACTAGTAAGGATAAATCAAGTTTACATCCATTAAGGGCCAAAAACTACACAGATCATTGGGACATGTTGTGCTGAGTGACGAGTTACAGGATGAAGTGATGGTGTGATCAGGAGTACCAAAGCCATTAAAACAGCAGCTTGCATAAGAAGAGACCGTTAAGCAATAAATATAAACAAAATCACCTTAGTAGTATTATGACATCATGTAGTAGCATGTGACATTGTATGGACTTGAAGGTCTAATAATTCAAACTTAGTGTAGTGTGGTAGAAATGATTCAGGGAGTCAATGGTGGGTGATAGTGATGATAGTCCTGTGTGTGACCTGGGTGGGATGAGGCGCTGGCTGGATGAACTGCTCATCTGCTTCTCTCTGCATGGAGAGGGTGAGAAGGGTTGTCCAGAATGCCTTTGATTTTGTCCTCCATCCTCCACTGTCTCCAAACTGTCCAGTCTGATGTGACTATCCGGTATATTCCCATGTAGCAAACTGCACTCCCTTTGGACACGCTGACTGTTTACCTAAGCTGTACGTTTGTCAGTTTTGTAGGCGAGTGACCTAACATTCCCCATCACATCGGTGGTAGAAAATGGTTTAAATTTCCTGTCCCTCTCCATCCTATCTCTGAATTTGGAACCGACTGTCTTGCAGCAGTGGACACCTCTCCATATCTCAGCTGGGATGCGTGTAGAGGGAGCTCTGGCTCCATGCCTGGAGCGCAGTAAGGTGTATGTAAACGTGTATGTAATGTGATATAGAGTAAACTTGCTGTCTTTGAATCCTAACCCTGTCCAGCTCGTTTCTGCTTGTTTAAGATGTTATTAATTAAAGAGGAATAAGAGGGTGAGCCGGGTATGTTGAGCCTGAAGTCACATGAGCTTTTGTTTTCTTTATACCTGTTTAGATTGTAATCTTATCTGGCCTGGTTGGAACCATGTTATGTTTCGAGTTTCATCTTTATTTCCACTTCAGTGTCGTCTTTTCCACTGGTTGTTTATTACGCACACAGGACTCAAAGTGTGCATACACTTCAGATGCTGACTAGTTTCTCTGCGCGTTTTCTACTCTGGTCCCCGGCATCAGTAAAGTGCCTCTCGCACACACCTGCCGAACACACACTCCCCTCGTTCTCTCTCTCTCCTCACTCGCACTGAGCCATTCACAGACATACATGCGCTACTCGTATAACACAAGGCTCTGTGTAAAAGATAGAAAAATGTTCCATGCATGTAATCCATCTAATCATCTTTGGAGATTTCGCTCTTCTGATGGATATGAGTTGGCTCTTTCTTGTATATGGGTCTCCATGCTGTGTAGATGAGCCTCCTGAATTTGCACCCAAAAAGCTGTCAAAACTTTCATTTATAATTGCCAACGCAGCCTCCATAATTCCGGGAACCGGGAAAAAGGCAGAAAAAAGGTGCAGAGAACACAAAAAACCTTAAAAAAAACTACCCCAAATCACAGAGATGTCAATTCACACGGGACTAATATTATCACATAACCTCTGTGTTTGGCGAAATATGGTAGGTAATTTGTGGTGGAATTTTTACTTTACAAATTACGGACATGGCAGATTCGCACGGGATTAAGATCACAGACGACCTCCACATTTATTACAAATTACTAGAGGTCCCCAGGTAATACTAGTCCCGTGTGAATAGGGCTTATGATGCCGACTTACATTACTTAGATCTAGATCTGGCCTTCATGCGACAAGCTCCAGTTTCTGTTCATTGCTGCTAAGATCCCGTTTGGTGTTATTTAACCACATTAGAACACCCCCCCCTCCCCCCCCGTTACTGACTCTGTCCTTTTTTCTTTCTTCAGACCGACTCCAAGTACGTCAGCAGCATAGCAGAGCTCATCGCCAACAAGTGAGTCCCCCTGCCTTTCGTTTCCTCCCATGTGGCAGTTTCACTTTTTAGCCACGTACTTTGGTTTCCTGAGCAGTGTTGTTTCTTTTTGTGTCTGTGCTTTTTTTTTAAAGTTCTAAATGAGGTGTGTTCGTGTGAAAACTAATATTTTATTCTACTGTTTGTAAACATACACCGACACGTCTCTTTATCATCCTGTATCACAAAGCAGCGCTGCAATCGAGACAGGCGTCCCACCTCTCATTATCTCTGTAAGTCAGACGTCACACATTCACCTTGTTTGCCCTCCTCGTCCTATACTGGGTTTCACTTTTAGTCAGAAGTGGGAAGTTTTCTTCTGATTCCGAGGTGTCGCAACGTCATGCGCAACGTCCTTGAATACGAGAATTGCAAGTTAAATTACAAAGAAAACCTAAAGAGATGTTTCCTTCTGCTTTTTAGTGAGAAAAGGACTTTCACATCCTGTGGTTGTAGCTTTTGTGAACCTGTGAAAACATTCAGATGACAAAGTGAAGGTTGCAAACAGGAAAAAAACTGTTTGTGTCCAACATACAGAGACTGTTTCTGGAGCAGAACTTTCTCCTGTAAATGTGACTTTGGCATTACTATTATTAATATAACCAGGGGTTAAATCCACAGTTTGGCTCCACACTTCAGCCACATGTGTGGAGCCGTTACCATGACGAGGATGTTGTTTTGTTTCAAACCGTGAAACTAAATTTTTTTGAGGCTGGCCTCTCAATAAGCTGAAAACGTTTCCCCTCCCCTCCGAACTCATCCTCCTTGTGTGGACAGAACTGAGCTCTGTCAGCATGAGAGTGCAGCTCCGTGCAGACGAAAGGTGCAGATAGCGTCAGATACTTAGTGCTGAAAAGTGCAGGGACCAGGGTCTAAAGGAAGTTTAATTCAAAAGAAATCTTTTTACAGCCTATAAAGACTCTTTGCTGGTGGTCCAGGGACATAAAGCAAACCATGTAAAGATTAATATATAATATCAATTAAAAGTTGGAGTACAGTATTCATGTATTTCTGCTCTGTGATTTGGTATCAGTTACACCTACTATCACACCCCCCTAATATAATGGTAGGGGAAACACTGACTGATGTGATCACACCCTCCATGGAGTGTATTATTGGCACTGGATTTACGCTATATTATTATATTATTCAGCTTATTGCTGAATGTTAACTTTGGATGTCACGATAAAGGTTTGGAATTTTTGACTCAAGATAATAAAGAAGACAGATTTTCCCTTCAGACAAGCACCAGAAGACCAAAGCTCACTTTGTTCAAGACATTGGTTTATTGCAGGGAAAATGGTTTAAATCTCCACAAATCCCACGTGGATTTTGAGTCTAAAAATCCTCAAAGCTTTTAGTGGCTCAGTGATTATAGAACAAGAAGTTTAATGTGATAAGACGACAAGGTGTGCAGAGGTTTTTTAACCTGTGGGGATGTTTTTAGCCCCACATTCAGTGTCTCTGATGTATTGAATTAAAAAATGCTCAGTTGTTCAAAAACCAATCAGACTAAACCTCCAGCCTTTGCCCTGAAACGTCACACAAACATCACAATTTAACAACTTGGATAGTATCATAATTTCCAGATTCTCCACTTGTCATGACATCATTGAAGGGCTGTTTATATGCTCCTAACTCATAAATATGGTAAATACGTTTTTTTTCCGATAAGCACATCAAGGCAGCATACTTTTTTTTTTTTAATCTGGATGATTTTGATCCCAGCATGTATTATTACATTTTCTGGTTCATGTAATAATAATCATAATTATAATAACTTTTCGGCTGTGTTTCCATTCAACACCAAACGCCTGTAAGCCCACCCGTATCCCTGCCACATGATTGGCTGTTCATCGTCTCTTTCTTCTTCTCCTCGTCCTCTTTCCCAGTGTTTGGGTGGTGTAAAGACAAGTTTAAGTCTGTCAGACTTTCATGAAACATGAAACGTTATATTTCTATAGAGAAAAGTTATATTGCGATAATTATAGTTATGGTTTTATCACGTAGGCCTATATATATATATATACACACACACATATACATATACAGTAACTGTCTTTTATTTGTAGTTTTCCCACAGAAGTGCTGTCGGGGTTATTGGAGGTCGTCTCTCCTTCGCAGTATTACTACCCCGACTTCAGCATCCTCAAAGAGACCTTAGGAGACTCCAAGGACAGAGTCAAGTACGCTCACTTCCTCTGTTACTTTTCATTTTTGATGCTCGGTTGAGTAAAAGTGTCTTCTAGAAGATTTTCAGCTCAAAACGTGTCTGTAAAGTCACCACCTGAATTAGTGAACACGTTCATGATTGAGACACTGGCTTACTGATTTAAAACATGAAACTTTAACAGTATTCTTTGGTTGATCTACATGGATTATGTTTCAGTATGTAGTTCTCTGCTCATAGATGGCGAACAAAGCAGAACCTGGACTTCAGCTTCCTCATGCTCTACGCTCAGGATAAAGGCACCTACTATGTTCAGGTACGGGTTCAAAGTCAGCCTTCTAATCTTATGTACATGGTGAACTACTAGATATGAAGACCAGGACATGAGAGTACAAAATAAAACAGGAGAAAACGGACTAACCATTGCACCACCAGCGCCCCATTTGGTTTCTTTTTAATCATCCAAGTGCTTTCACACATGTAACGCAAAACTCCTAAAACTCCTGGGCCCGTATTCACAAACATTCTGAGAATCCTCTGAGAGCTCCTCATTTAGCTTAACAAATCCTAGCAAGGAGTTTTAGCTTAAGAGTGATTCAGGAACATTCTCGGAGCAACTCTGAGCGAGGAAGAGACAGAAACGTTTATCTTAGTGAGGAGGCGGGTCCTAGCAACATGGTCGACCCCGTTGCTAGGTTTGACACATCTTTTCTTTGTCCCATCTTTTTGATTGGTTAATCTAAAACTAAAACTAAAACTATAAACACTTTGAAATGATCATCTGTGTGATCATTTGTAAGTTGTACTTTATAAGTATATAGCCTACAGCCTGCAGAAGTTTCTTTATAGTTCTTTTTTAGTTATATCACCATGAAGAGTGTTAATCATTGATTGATACACCTGTCGAGGTAACCACATGGAGAGAAACTCATCAGTGCATGTCTTCACATGTACTTAAAAAAGTCATTGTTGGCTGGAAATGTTGCATAAATATTTGTTGTCTGTTCTGCCGTGAGTCCAAATGTAGTGTTTGGAGAACATTTCTCTTCAGCTTCAGAAACTCTTCATTCTGTTAAAAGTCCTCCTCACTACTCCTAACAGTTTCACACCGTAGGAGCTCTCTTTTATCTTAACAATGAAGTTTGACTTCATTCTCAACATTTTAACTAACTACTTTTTCAAACGCCAAGAGAAAATGTATGTTTAAATGTTCTTCTGTCAGACCCTCATTATCTTCCATGATGTGCAGCTATAGAACAGCAGCCTGTATGAATGTTGAGTCTTTGTCCAAACACAGTTCCTAGGAGCGTCTTGTTATGGCTTGCTATGGATGAGTTTCCTCAGAATAACCAAAAAAACCACTGCGTCAGCTATGTGTTTGAGACAAACAGGCACAGCTGAGCACATCATGAGCTCCGTGTTCAAACAGGTTCAGGAATGACGGAAGCAAACAAAATCTAAATCCTCAGCAGAGGAAGATGTCACGATGAAGACTGTCGGAGTGAAACCACAAATACAACGCTACAGAAATGTTTCCAAGTTCAAACCTTTAAAAACTGGTTAAAGTTTTTTTCTGTAATGGCGCTCAATACAAACATTTCTGATGTGAGTTTTTAAAATCAGTTTCTGTTCTTTCTTCACAGTTAGAGGACGACATCATTGCAAAGGCCGACTATCTCAGAAACATGATGACCTACACCAATGAGGAAGCTTCCAAAGAGTGGCTCTACCTGGAGTTTTCTCAGCTCGGATTCATAGGTGTGTGTTTGAAATCATAATACAGTGGAAAAGAAACCGACTCGGGTATTAGCAGCAGGAACTTGACATCGGGGTGCATAAGATAAATCATGCCAGGAGAAGGATGAGCTTCTCCTCAGCCATTGTGTGTTCTTTCCTCCAGGCAAAATGTTTCGAACCAGCGACCTCCCAATGATCTCCGAGTTCTTCCTGATGTTCCAGAGAGACAAACCCATCGACTGGCTGTTGGATCACATCCTGTGGGTCAAAGTTTGTAACCCAGAGAGAGATGTAGTAAGTCTGCCTCTTAAAGAGTTTCAAATCATCATGTGACCTTATGTGTATGTCCCTCACTGTCTGCTCTGACTCAAGATCTACTTCATAAAGCATACAAACCCAGAAAAATGTCCTGCTCCGTGCAGCTTGCTCTTGTTTTAGGTCTGAATGTGAAGAAGAGTTATCTTCACCTAAAAGGATCAAACATATTTGCTTTTGAACGCTGGGTACACTGCATCGTACAACCATTGTTACTGGAGGATTCTCCTAGAGGGAGCACATAAATCAGACCGCGTTAAACACTGGTCTCTGACTTTAGTTCATTTATTATTTATTTATTCCACGCTCACGCTCACGCGCACGCGCACGCACACGCACACGCACACGCACACACACACAGAAAGAGAAAGGAAAACTAAACTTTGAAATAAAGAGAAATGTAGCAGAGACCATAAACGACAGAAAAATTCTTGTTTTACATATTATTGGGAAAACAAATATTTTTAGAAGTTTATAGTGAGCGTCATGCTGCTGTGTTGTTTTATGCAGAAAGACTGTAATGAGCAGAAGGCGTCACTCAGACGTAGGTACAAGCCGTCGCTCTTCCAGCATGTCGGCCTCCACTCGTCGCTGTCCGGGAAACTTCAGCATCTGAAGGTGAGTTCAGCTCCTCCTGTTTATTCAATCTGCTCAGTGTGCATCTTTTAGAATATTTAATACATTTTTCTCTGCATTGTGATAAGTAGACATGTATATTAAGAGTGAATATGTGAGTGTGGATGTGATTATACTAGATATCACATCACACACCTTTTCTGGGCATTGATTTTGTAATGAAATGGGCGCTACCAGCAGAAAAAATGCCAGTAGTGGACATGTCTTTCTTTAAAATGACCTGCAGTTAAAACTTCAGAGGCATTAATTACACCACAGAAGACAAAAAAAAGCCTTTTTTAGTCAGGGTGGTAACTGAGATGAAAACTCTTAAGTCTGTTGGTCTTAGGTGGAGTGATTCTATAGAGATCAGGTAAACCGCAGAGTTAACATCTGTCATCCACTTCATCTTGTGAACTTTGCCTTTTAAGTGCCAGAGGAGAGGACAAGTTGATCACAGAATGAAAGAGCTACTTAACAGTGACACGGATGTGTGTAAAGTGGGAGTGTTTCCATAAGAAGCTCTTGACAAACACCCAGATAACCCTTGGGTTGTCCCAACGGTCCAAACTCCAAAGTTTACATCAGAAGTGACCAGCGCTTCTTGATTTTGATTGGTTGCTGAGGGAGAAGGGATATTGACGAAAATGGTAGTGTTACCAAAGTTTATCTATTTTCATCTATCTGCTAGCGCACTGACTAAAAACAGCTGGCGACGGAGGGCATGTTTGCACTAAAGATGCTGAAAATGCTTAACTGCGTTTGTTTTGTGCAGAAAATGGGCACTGCTAGCACAAAACAAAAACATTGTTAGTGGACACAGGCCCTAGTGCTAATGTAAAGTTAATAAATACACGTTACTGATACTAATAATTTATGTGGCACTTTAAAAAAATACTGTTCTGCATAAAACTGCAAACAACAGTCAAAAACATGGGGGAAAGGACACAATTACAGTTAGCGATTATTTCAGGGATATTTGTGCATTATAAAATAAAGGTTACAAAAACAAAAGCAAAGATAAGAGCACTTGTTCAAAAATACGAGCCGCTTGATTTGTTGTGATCCAGATTGGTAAAGGTGTCCGACATCCGATTTCTAATCCAACTAAAGCAGTTATAGGGTGTTTGAGGGCTTGTTTTGTCATTAGGTTTGAGACACAGGGAGATTTGTGTGACATCTGCATACAATATGAATGTAGAGATATGTTATTGTTTAATGTACTGCCACCCAGAGGGAGCACGTTAAATTAGAAAAGGATGGGACTTAAAATTGAGCCCTGTGGGACGCCGTAATCAGTGGGATTAGACTGCGATGCCATTAATTGTATTTGTCAAAGAATTCTAAAAACTGTTATGAAACTAAAAACAATTTTATTACTCAGTAGTTGGTTTTATTTGTGTTGGCTCGTTTTCTTTGCTGGTGGCAGCAGACAAAAGAACAGCCCTTCTGGGTGGATAAAAGAGGATTGCAAATGTTAATGGTTGCTAATGACGTAGCAAGAAAAACTGTACAGCGGTAAGACAAAGGGATAACAATAATTGTCCCTGTTAGTTAAACATGGTGATGCTTCCATCAAATAATGAAGTAAACAGATAAATTACAAGATACACAAAAGACTAGATAACACAGTATTGTTGTTTGCCTTGTTCATGCATGTTTAGGATTCAGGTGATGTGTTGCATGAATCTTGAAGCACATTTATTCTGTCCTTGTGTGTCTGTGTGTGTTCTTGTCTGTGGTCCTCTCCAGGATAAGGACTTTGGGAGTCAGACTCTGTTCAAGGCCCACAGAAACCCTCCTGCAGCGCTGAGCAGCAGCCTGAAAGTTTACCAGGGGCACAGTCTGGAGAGAGTGTACAAAGGAGAGGACTTCTTCTGGGCGTCATCACCCGTCAAACATGATTACATCCTCTTCAACTTCTCACAGCCAATCCACATATCCCGGTCAGTCTGAAATTTGTGTGTAACCTTTAGGAAACCATCCAAACGCGGGAGAACCTTGTTTGCATAATCCTATTTAAACTGATCCCAAATAACACCCATAATGAGCAGAGACTTTCATCATGACGTTGCTCATTTGTTAATGATGATGTCTTACGTTACGTTATATGGGGGTATATTATGTTTGTTTGAAAGTAATCCAACAGGATTAAAGTTATCAGACAGAATAGGAACACCTCCAGTTTCTGTTGTTGAAAACTTTTGAATAAAAAAAAAATCTGGATGATCCTGATCGAAGCAGAGGTGGAGAGGGGAGTGATGTTTTTTTAGAGTGTATCCATGCGACTGCTACGATTTTCTTGCACGTAATTAAACGGCTGCATTACCTTCTTCACAATCTGATTCTGAGTTTTCAAATTAGGCACGAATGTTTTGTAACGTGCTTGAGCACGATTCCTCAGATGAAATTATTTTTACTAGTATCATATCTAAGTTAAAAACTCTGGTGTTGTGACAACCCTACAGCCATTACAGCCTTTTTCAAATCAGTCAGCTGAAGCAATCTATTGCAACAATTCCAGTACTTTCTTTAACCTAAAGGTTAACTGTGTTTGTCAAGACCTAACATTCTGACAGTGGTTTCACTCTCACTGAACACACAGCTCTGTCGCTGTTAAGTAGCTCTTTCATTCTGTGATCAACTTGTCCTCTGCACTGAGATTTAAAAGGAAAGGTTCCCAAGATGAAGTGGATGACAGATGTTAACTCTGCCGTTTACCTGCTCTCTATAGAATCACTCCACCTTAGACCAACAGCCTTAAGAGTTTTCACCACAGTTACCCACCACCCTGATTACAATGTGTTAAGTCCATGTAGTTATTTAATGCCTCTGATGCTTTAACTGCAGCTCATTTTTGTAAAAAAACACCGCTTCTGCGGCACGCCTCTAGATATTTCTTATCTGTCCGGGCCGCCCACTCTATACTGTATGTCCACAGATTACCTTCTCCTCTTCTCTCCCATTCCTGACACTGATTTCACATTTGACATGCCTCATTCTCAACAATCACCTGACAAAACCTACCAATTAGCTTTCTATTTAAGCTGCAGCATTTCTGGTCTCTCCCTCTGATTTTTCACAGCCAGCTCTGACCTGCACCAGTACTGCAAATTAAAACTGATT
Organism: Labrus bergylta; assembly: GCF_963930695.1. Taxonomy (NCBI): domain Eukaryota; kingdom Metazoa; phylum Chordata; class Actinopteri; order Labriformes; family Labridae; genus Labrus; species Labrus bergylta. The sequence goes on along the minus strand of NC_089203.1, from coordinate 6,263,693 downwards.
AGTGATCTTGTCGGAGTTTAGACGGCAAACACAAATTATGAGCTTCAGACATGCCCAGTTTAAGAAAGAGGCAGACCCGCGCAGTAAAAATAGTTTAACCACAACCAGGAAGACACGATCAGAACATGTGAGAACGTGGATATTGATCCGAACAGCAATCTGCATAAACCACTTCTTTGTTTGTTAGAAACACAATTTCTTACAGGATGGGCCGGACTGATGTCTTTCCATGAAGCTTTTTTGATATTTATCCTGACTATTTGTGTCCCTGTAAACAAAGTTGTGTGTCAGCCCTTACATTACGTTTTAATACACCTGTGTTGTCTCCTTTTCTGCAGGTACCTGTTTCGCAGTGGAAATGTCCAGCACAGTGGAGATAAATTCTTCAACACAACAGTGGAAGTGCTACCTAGCCATGTGAGTAAAATGTACTGTGTGTATGTGTGTGTGTTCATGTGTGTGTGCGCTCTAGTGTGTGTTATTCAGTTCCTTTATTGTCGTCAAGCAGATCTCAGCTTTCATCTCAGGTGTTGGTGGCTATCACCATAGCCTGCTATCACTCCCAGGCTCCTTCTCTCTCTCTCTTTTTGGTTTGTGTGTGTGCGTGCGTGCGTGCGTGCGTGCGTGCATGTGTGAATCGACACTTCTGTCACACTAAAGGGGAAAAGTGGTCATGGCTTTTGAGACCTTTTGGTAAAGTAAGACGGACACAGAAACGCAGTGTGGAAGATTAGAGGGACACGAGATGAGATCAGAGGCTTCATGTTGCAGGTGAAACACCCTCAGAGCAGAGAGGGAAACACTCCTGACACAAACACATGACAAGAAAAGGATGAATAAGTATGTTACAAATTCAGCAAAGCTAGTTAAAGGAGAACCACTTTGACACGCCACGTCTTCTCTAAAGGTAGTTTGTGTTGTTTAAATCAGCAGTGGCAGCGTGCGAGACGCATCAGCCTCCAGAAAGAATAATTTAAATCCAGGTTAGAGGTCAGATTCTCTGCCCGAGCCCGACAGCAAACGGGTCTACAACTGCTTTTCAAAATTGCCCTCCAGTGGAGGGCAGCGCCCAAGATTAGGAGCAACAACCGGAAAAGCACAGCGGTCGAGCAGTCCAGCAACGCCTCCAAGTGCCAGCAACGCCTCTTCTTCCAGTCGACCCCTCAGTCCAGATAGAATTCTACAAAAGTTTTATTGAATCAGTTTTAGCTTTTAATTTCACAACCTGGTTTGGGTCCCAAACCATTTAACCAGTTAACCATTAACCTGAATAGTTATTAATTTCTAACCCACATTAGATTAGCAACATTATTTATTGCTACTCTGTCCTGCATCATTTTGTTTCGCCTTACAAGCTTCATTCACTCAGTGCTCTTTGATTGCACTTTGAATGTTGAATGTCGTATGTGTGTGCTTGTTTGGTGTGTGTGTTCACCTACCTTTTTTGTTTGGTTCATAGTTCATCACCCCTGGAAACATGAGCTTTGCAGATATGGCATGTGGCTGTAGATGTAGCTGCCGTAACCAGCATGAAATACCACCAAACAGTTTGGCCTTCAGCTGTTAGCTCCATAAAACGGAATTGTATAAATCAACCCATTGTAACCTAAACCAGATCAAGATTTGGAGTCAGGATTAGACTGATTTATAATACCATGATCTGATTGGTGCATCTCTAGTTGAAATCTGTCTCGATGTTGGGGAACCAGTGGACTTCCCTGTAAAGGCATCAAGTAACTTTTAAAAATGTTAAAAGTACTACATTCCAATGATTGGCTACAGGGCCTGGAATTACTTTAAACCGTTCAGATTTTGACGGAGCTTTAACAATGGAAGGGTTTAAAGGATTCCTGAGGAGGTTATTCCATTCTTCAGGCCGTGTTGAGCGCTGTGAACGCTCTAAGTGCAATCAGTTTGAAACGACTTAATGTTTGAAAGGACCGTGCGCGCCGTCCGTACATGCCTGTGCCTAACATCTGTCAAGCCTGTTACACATCGCTTTGGTCGATATGCCAGTTTAGCCTGACACAGCATATTACTTCATCTCCATTTTATAGATCAGAATACTGACAAACTACGCCATTCTTCTCCTGTCCTGTTGTTTACTTTCAGATCATAGTGCAGCACGAGGTCAGATGGCAGAAGCCATCTAGTGGCCGCTGGCTACAGTACATAACATTTGTCTGGCTTTGATGTGCTGAACAAACTGCAGAGTGAACGCACAAACTTCATATGTGAAAGCGACCGTCCTGTGTTAACAACTGGACTTTATCTCTGTACAACCTAATCTGCTGTAGCTACTCCCCGTGTGCTTGTTTTTTTATTATCACGCTCAGCTTTATAATAAAAGTATTCAGATAAAAGGGTGTAAGCTTAATAAAATAACACACCTACATCAGGAGCAGAGGAGACTACTTTCTATGTTAACCTGTATTTTCAAAGGTTTGATTATAGATCAATGTTTACTCCGTTTTGTGTGTTTTATTATGTCCTGCAAGCCAACATCTATTGATCCAAATGTCGACTGGATTAGGGATGAGAAAATGTAGCACCCTACTTTGTTTATTTTGATTCTTAACATATCGAAAGAGAAAATCCTCTCTCTCTTTTTCTCCTGAACAGTTTAGTAGTGACCCTGGAACCTGAGCTGAATGATAGAGGCTGAAGTATAAAAATAACATAATAAGGTCTCATTCTGAATTTGCATCCTTATTTGAACACGGTGTCACAGGTTTCATAGCCAAATGGTCCTAAATAGAAAACAAAGAGCGGGTAGTTAAAGAGCTCAGCACTCTGGTGTCACTTCTGCACCTTTAAAAGAGCGACAAGGTTATAGAGTCCTCACCACTAACTGTATATCACGATGATACATTCAGAAACGCACTCTCAATGCAGAGTTAGCGTGTACGTTAACTGCTTGTACCAACACTGCAAGCTACCGCACATTAGCACAAGCTAACCGCCGGCGTTTGACACCTGCCTGTCCAACAGAAAGCAGACCAACGGGTGAAAGCAACTCAAAGGTTCACTCTCATTTTGGAGCAAGCTTTATCCGTTTGTCGTTTTGTCACACTGTGATCATATTTTCTTTACTTTGCCACAATGACTATGTCCGTAATATTCACCAGTTTGCCACGGCTCTGGACAGGCCTCTGGTCCCACCCTTCAGCTTACACACATTTAACTTTTTGATAAAACATCAAGTAGGCCCGTCTTCCACAATTGTAGCGTGAAACTCTGGCTTCATATCTCCTGAATTAACTAAAAGGAAATATTTTAAAAAAATGCAGATTTGACAGAAAAAAAATTTTGGTCAGGATTTCTCCTTGTCACATTGAACTTATAATAAAGATGGGAAAAACCCAGGATTTATTTGGATGACTTTGCTGATACTTTGAAACGTTAAACTTTCTTTAATATCTGTTCCTTTCTTTTGCAGGCGTCAGCACTAGTGGAAGCTGTGAACGGATCGAATTCCTCCTTCCAACAATCTGAAAAAGGATTCGCTGTTATCGGTAAATATGCCGGATGATTTGATGTGTAGTGTGACCGCTGTACCGTGCTTGAGTACGGCACGGTACAGATGGCCAGTGTGACCGTGCCCTAAATGAGGGGTTTTACTGATAAGATAAATACAGACTCAAACACTAGCTGTAGCATCACTAAAGTTAGAGTTTGAGCTTCAGTACTGCTGTTGGTTTAATTATTGCCATGCTAATGACATTTTGATCAATGTACTGTAAATCTTCTCTGATTAACATCAGCATTGCATTGTGGGTTTGTTTGTATTGAATGAGGGCGCCACTTTAAGGAGCCTGGACAGTGTGCTTTATTTGAACTGACAAGAAAAAGTGTTTTATTCAGTTATCATTTGAAACTCTAAATAAACTCATCTTCAGATTGGGTTAGGTTAGTAATGTGACAGATGATTTAAACATTGAATATCAATGACATAACTTACATTATTTTATCTATACCTTCACATGAGAAAACAATGTGTGTGTTTCAGGCGGGTTTGAGAACGGGGTAGCTGACGGTGAAATTCAAGAAGCGCTGCAGCCGATCTCAGCTCTCCGCCTGGTGGTTCACTCAGACACTGCCGTCTGGGCTCTACTGAGTGAGGTTTGTGTGTGTGTGTGTGTGTGTGTGTGTGTGTGTGTGTGTGTGTGTGTGTGTGTGTGTGTGTGTGTCGTAAGCCTTCTTCTCAGTAATTTCAAAGCTTTTCGCACAGAGGAGTGTTTTCAGTTCAATAACAGGTTTTCAACAGGTACCAGTCTGACCACATACTTTCTTTCCTATGTCATGATGCTTTTGATGTCTTGTGTGAATCACTTTGTCATGCCTTGTTGTTGAAATGTGCTATATAAACAAACTTGCCTTGCCTTGTGTTAAGTCCAAAGAGCAGGCTTCAGGCTTGACTGCATTTCCTCCTCCTCTCCTCCTATAATTGACTTTCTCGACTGCTTCCCCTGTTAGTGAGTCAGACCTGATCTTTTGAGTTTTATATCTTGAGAGAAGATGTTTATTTGGACTCGTCAGGTGAATGTGGCTTATTAGAAGTGAAATTAGATATGAGTTATGAGTTCAAACTAGACATTTGGTAAGATTAGATTTTTTTCAGTGTAATACATCAGGTGTGCGTGCGTGCGTATGTACGTGTTGTCATTCACCTACTGTGTTAACGCTCACTCTTGTTCTGGCTTTCAGATTCTAATTAAAGTTTGATGACCACAGTGAAGAGGGAAACCAAACACAGGCCTCAGCTTCCAGTGCTGCTGAAAAACACGGCAGGAACCTTTTTTTTTAATTAAAGGAAGAAAGTGCAACATTTTATACAGAAACTAATGTCCTATGTACTGTAAATGTCTGTCTGCCGTGTTTACATCATGTTTACATGCACGGGACAGCCAGCTCCTCTTCTTACAGATAAAGCTGTTTTAGTCAAGGACTAGAGAAAAGAAGAATAAAATACTCACTGCTTATTTAGATGTCACGTACGTGTCTTTAGATCACGTTCATTCCATCTAAATTAATATGCAATGTGAAGGCGCTAACATTAGCCTGCTAACACAAAAATGCAAGCCAAAGACAATTTGTCCACCGCTTGTACTAAATGATGCTTAATTATTGTGCATCCCTTTTAAGAACTTCTTATGTGAAGAAAGGGGGGGTTGGAGTTGTGTCACTGGAGAAGAGCGGAGGCTACAATATAGTGGAGGTGTCGCCAAATAGCGGTTTGTTTTGGTTTAATGCTGGTGATCAAGGGCGACATACTGGATCAAAAAGTTGCACATTCTTCCTTTAAGGATTTCATGAAGTGCCTCAAACAGACCATGGCCCTTTTTCAAACCAACCCCTACACCCTCCGTTAGAAGTCACTCTCACAGCTGAGTGAAGCCCCCTTCATCAAGGTGTCGAGTAGAAATACAGCGGCAGGCTTTGGGAAAAACCTCCCTCTCTCAGGTGGAAACAGGAACTGTGTGTTACCATGGTTACTCAGCGGTATCTTGCGGGAACACCTTTTCTTTGTAGCTAATGCATTCTGTAAAAATATTTATGTAGCCTAGATTATTCTTCTTCTTTAGTTATATGAGTGTAGACTTACAACAAAACTATTAGATTGAGCCTACATTGTTTATTGTTTAATTTCAGTTAAGTTATTGTAACTTTATAGAACAGGGTGTCCTAAATTAATGCAAAGACAAGGATAATATTGTTGAACATCAGAGCAGCAAAAAGTGTATTTTTTATTGTTGAATTGAGATTTCACAGACATCAAAAGTAGAAAAATAAGAAATAAATATTAACAGCAAAAAGTTGTCTGCAACATGATTTAATATTCTTTTGTTTTTGCAACAGTCCCAGTAAATATAAAACACTTTACAATAAATAAACATAGATTGAATCCTCAATACACATTTGAAGTTGTTAACGTCTGATGATGATATTAAATGTCTATCTTAGTTGGAGCAGTGTTTATTGACACTTGAACTCACAGGTTGCTTCATCCATGACGACCGGACACAATAGGCGTTGCACGTGATCCGAAAGTCGGCATCGGTGCAGACTCGCTGGTGGAGGGTTTTAGAACCCACTACCACTCCCTGCTAATTGGTTTGGGACAGACTTAATATGGCGAACCCTCCGCGAGGACGCGCAAACAGAGGGGAAGTGGGTAGGGAGAGGGTGTAGTGGCTGGTTTGAAAAAGGGCCTATGACTGTGTCCCTAATGAAGAGGAACCACTTTTAGTGTTTGTTCTGGTGTCACTTTGTTGAACGTGTGAAGTGATGAAGTTGAGAAGAGAATCATGTCTCTCGTCAAGAGTGGAGCTAACTGCTGGTCAAAAATCTCATTATTTCCTTTAATTTATTAACTAGCATATTGTTATACCTAACTCTGACATTATATTTTGTTGTAACAAATAAATAAAACTACACCGAAGTACCTCAGCTCCTGAGTATTTAATTTATGCTTCTTTTTTTCCTTTGTATTCCAAAACAATCAATTAAACCAAAACAAAAGATGATCTCTTCATAAACACTACAGACTTATGTTCAAGTCTTAACACTGAACACAGAAATTAAGGAATTCATTTTTCACAAGAATCCAAACAGGCCTGTTTTAACTTTCAAAACCAAACACTAAAGTGCAACTACAAACATTTGTCTGATAAAATCAGATCTTTTTTGTAAATGTGGAAGAGTGACAATGTTAGTGACTATAGTATTCTATCCATGCTTTCACTCATTAGTGCGGTTTCTCCTTATTTATCGTCTCCGCCTCTTCTTTTCTTATTCCACTAAAAGACTATGGGGTTGACAACGTCAGCGCCATTTTCAACTTTCAATCAGACATTATTCTCGATTAGAAGTACCTATATTACGAGGGGTGACCGACAGCGGTGTGAAAATGGTCTTCTCCTATCATAACAACGGACTAACGCTGTCAGCGGTGTGTTCAAGTGCAACTTTTTGGCCAACATAAGAGGCCACTAGTTCTTTGCCATCTGCTTGGTGTGTCAGGGCCTTTAAGTACGAGCGTTAAGTACAGAGTAAAGTAGGCTTATAGGGAAAAAAGAGACCAGACCCAAAGTAAAAGTTTTGACTACAAATCACTTTTTCATGCAAAAGACACAAAACATACAAGTAATAAAAGTAAACGACATATTTCAATCAGTGCACGGAAAAGTTTTAAAATTTCTTCTTTTTTTTTTACATTAGAAGCACAAAAGAAATGAGGGCTACAACATTCCTGTTTAAACATTGAAAAATAAAAGAATACAGAAACAGGACACAATGCATCAGTCTCTCTGATGAACAGAAATTTATATTCTAAAGTCTTTATGTTTGTTGTGATTCCAGTTTTTCCAAAATTCATCTCCCTTCTCTTTCTGAACCCGCAGTATAAAAGTCATTTTCTCCATACTGCGGATAGTTTGTGATTTTTATGAGGAGTCTCATGGTGGGAGGATTCCTCATTTAGTTATCGCTTTTTTACTCACAGTGTTGAAAATCTCCAAGAGGAATGAGTCTCTTTTACTGAGACCTTCAGGAATCATCCCCAAAGTACAGAGTGAAAGAGAAATCCCATGTTATGTCCAGAGTCTCTTTTTCAAAAGGATCAATCTGTAAGATATGTACTGAATGAAATGATAAAATGACTTTACTATATGATCAGACATTAAGGAAACTATATTGAAGCTTCTCTGTCAACAATGCAGCAGCCAGTATGTCCTCCTTCTTAGATTAGATTCTGGTCCTGAATGCTGTTTTTGTTTGGACCAGAGAAGATAGGCAGTTTGAAGTTACCCCCACACAGCAAAACAGCAAACCAACAGCTGATGCAGCAAACTGGTTCAGGTAGAAGTGATTGTACCCGACCTAAAAAGCCTCTGCATGTTTCTAATAAGCTCCACGTGCAGAAACGTGCTCAAACTAAGATCAATATTGGAGATGCTTTTGAAAAATGGAGAGAGGTTAGAACGCAGAAAGTTTTTCTGTTTTACAACGGATGCAAATGCTCAAAATGTTTTAGATTTCCATGTTTTATCATCCAACAGAAGGAGTTTGTACTTATGGTCCTGTGTATAAACATGTTGATGTTAAGATGTTTCTGAGAAACTCGAGCATGAACGAGTTACATCTAGAGAGCCTAATGCTAGTTTGGATTCATCCAAACAGTTTAACTAGAACATAAACACCTACACCGAGTAAGAAATGAGAGGAATAGAACATTGTCCAAAAAGGATGTTTAGTACATTAAAACCAAGACCCTATTTTATTCTGTCCAGTTGACAAATGAATTTGTAGGATTTCTTCAGTAGAGTGCTTTAGTCCACTAAGACGTAGTCCACACGTAGGTGGGTATTTTGAAAAGTAGCTTTTTCTGTGCTTTTTGGCCTTTTGTACACACAAACTGCGTTTTAGGTCACTGAAATGCACCTTTTGAAAAACTCCAATCCAGGGTGAAGATTTTCAGAAACTCCTTAAGGTGTTCATGGGTAGACGGGGAAACTGAGTTTTGGGCTAAATCCACTCTGATCCTGTATTTGATCATGCCTAAAAGGTTTCTCGTCTGTTTGAAGTCATTGTGCGATGCTGTCACTTTTGTTGACATGAGATCAGTGTGAAAGCAGGCAGGCATAACTGAACTAGTGTTGGTTTTTATGTTGCTAACTGGACTTTTTACATGTTGAAATAAACATAACCAGTTACTCTCCCTCTATGATGACAAGCAGAGGCCCCTGAATGGACAATTATGTAAATGATACGGTCAGAGGAATAGCGAGGAATAAGTTTGCATATGCCTCGGTGTGGACTAGGCCTAAAAGTTATTTTTTCTTCTACTATACCTCCCAGTCTACTGGTCACCACCTGTCATGTTTTGTTTTTGATCCAACACAGAAAAGCAGCATTTAATGATTTTAAAAAGCATCTTAGTTTTTAATAAAAATCTCTGTATGAATCTTTCTTGTACTGAGTAAACGCTTTGTATTGAAAAACAATCTGAGCCTCACTTTAAGTGGACTTTTTTTGATTGGCTGCATTTCCTCTAAAAGCTTTCGTAGTAGACGTTACAGCCTGTTTGGTTTCTGCCGGCTCAAACAGTCTCCTGGAGAAATCTTCAACTTTTTAACTGATTTAGTCATTCAGCTTTAAGTCTCCTCAAAAGGAAGGAACACCCAGATTAAAGCATTTTATACAATCTTCTTCTTTTACTATAATAAAGCTTTTCCTTTCATTTGTCACCCGCTATTTAATACCATTAAAAAAAATCAAAGCAGTGTGTCACTTGTCCTTGCGAGCACCCTTAGTGACTCTGTGAGCGTGAGAAATATGAAACAGAGGATTAGCTCAGAAAACATCCCAGACAAACGCTTCATCAAAAAGGATCAAACTTTATTCAAACAAAGTCAGTTAAAATGAGCAACAAACAAATAAACAAACAGTAAAATGTAAACAGAGGGTTGTTATTCTTCCCCAACATGTCATATTTGTCACTGGTTAATGGAGAGGCGAAGCTAGGCTCTGCCACTGTAACAGTTAGCACATACACATGATTGATCACCACCTGATCTTATTTGACACATGGTTTTAGCTTTAAAGGTCACATATTATACTCCTTTTCAACCAGTTTAAATAAGTCTCAGAGCTCCAAAAAACATGTCTGTGAAGTTTCTTGTTCTAAATCCACTCTGATTCTGTATTTGATCATGTCTATAAACCCCTGTATTTCAGCCCTGCTCAGAACAGGCTGTTTCTGTGTCTGTACCTTTAAATACAAATGAGCTGTGTCTGACCACGCCCATTTCTGGAGGGACTAGTGTGGCTTGGGCTTTCTCTCTCCATGATTGATTGTTTACGGTTAGAAGGCAGACTCAGAGGCCAGAACAAACACCTAGATTTGGGAGTGTCACATACCTGGGGGAGGGGTTACTGCCCTTTGTGATGTCATGAAGGGAGAATCTCCAAACAGCATGTTTGAGCACACATTTTCTAGAAAGTGGAGCAGGCAAAAGACGGAGGGGATGGACTCTCATCCTTTGGGGGTTTGTAAACAGGCTAAGGACACATGTTGGTGAAAAACATGGTCAAGTGTATTTTGCATAATATGTGACCTGCTGACCCAGCTGCTAAGGTGGGGCCATTTACTCCCATAGTGCAATAAGCAGCAACAAAACGTGACATCATATTCAAATAAAGAATTCTAAAACGGGGCCTTTGGACCCTCCTCTCTTCAGAGAGGTTTCAGCAGTAACAATACAACATGAAATCAGATCTACTGTGCTCATGGCAACTAATGCAATACTGAATAATAAATATCAAAAAAATAAAGTTAAGAAGCCAAATTCTCTTGAAGCCTTCTCCTTGTATCAGTTTATTCACTAAAGGACAAAGACTGAATTACTGGAGCTTCTAAGGACCAGGAGAAAATTGGTTTAACGTAAACATTTTAACTCTATAAAAATCTGAGCAGGGTTTTATCAGTATGGGGGGGGGGGGGGGGGGGGGGCAGTATCATCACCAGTTCTGAACATCTCTTTGAGGCAGTGAACATCTAAGAACCTAAGAGTAAAGGAGTCTGTTGATCTGTTGTTGTTTGAGTGGACTTTATGTCTCCCAAACTAAAATTGAAATGGATCAAATATTTTCACAGGGAGAAAATCTTTAGCATAGGGTACAGAATTAGCTGTTAGCATGTAGGTGTCTGGTCAGAGCGCAGGGTTAGAATAACTTCCACCAGATGCATATACGCTGTGTCAGCTCTGCTCCGGTACAGAGCAGCACCGCTCGACAGCCGGAGTCATGACTCCAAGCAGTTTCCAAGGAATGAAAACAGAAACGAGACATTCATTCAAAAATGTCTCGTCTCGCGTTGCGTGCTGTTAGGACATGCTGTTGAAGACATTTCTATAATAATCACTTCTGTTCAGTTTCTGTTTTTACTTCCTTCACTGCAATCTCTCTAATCTGATCGATGCTATGATTTAAGCACCAGTCCAGTTTTTAGCCAACAAGCACACAACAAGAGCACGTAACTATGTGAACATTTCAGGCTGTCGTCTATTCCATTGATTAATTTATAAAGTTTTGTTTTCTGTTCACCCACCTCACAGCTGTATGTTTAGAACTGGTGAATTATTTAAGGATTAGATAACTGCACATCTCTGAACCCCAGGTCCTGAAACATGGACATGTGATGAAGCCGATATTCTAATCTGGGTTGTAAATGTTCTCACGGTTCTCATATTGTGTTACATTTTTATAACATGTCTGTTGATATCTTAGCTGAAAGGTTTAGCTTAAATGTGGGTCTTTCACGTTCTGACAGATCTTTCAGAATGAAAAAAGGTTTCATTGAGATAAATTCAACACTGCCAACTAGTGGACAACTTCTCTAATGAGATTTGCAGACTGAGAAACATCTTTGAGGCTTACACCTTATTTACACCTGCTTCAAACTTCTGATCACAAGTGGACATGTTACAAGTACAGGTGTGGATGCTCCTACGACTCTTTAAGAGATGAGAGCTCAGACCAGGAGAGCTAAGCTGAAGAGCATAGAAGGATTTGTAAGTGTGTGAAACAAACACTTGCAGTCTACCCTTTGAATACTTATTGATGAAACTGTCTGTAACGTCTTTCTATTCTGGACAGCATGTATCACGGTGCATTGAGGTTCATTACAACCTGTCGTTTTATTACAAACCTTCAGTTCATATTTGACGCTGAATTGGCCGGCTTTAAGTACACGCCCACTCTCGGACATCGCAAGGTTTTAGTTTAATGAGCCATTTTTTAACGAACTTGCATGTTGTTCTAAAAAAAAGTTTCGTTTTTCTGCACCTATCACATTCACAATCTTTCAATCTTATAACCCTGAGTGTTTTAAAAAGCCGTATTAAATATTTTAGGTCAACACTGTCTGTGTGTAGATATTTGATCTGATTGTTTTTATGTTACTCTTCCTATTTGTTTGCTTTTTTATAGTTGGAATTAAGTGATTAGCAGTTTGTAACTTGAAAATTAAGGTTATCATCATGCCCTTTTTTGGCCCAGGTTTTCCTTTTTAAAGATATCTCATCTTAAAAAAAAAAAAGCTCCAGTCTGCATCACAGGTCTCACACATCACTGTACTGCATCACACTCTTATAAAATGAGTTCATTCTTTCTTAATTGAAAAGAATAAAAAGTTTATATGAATATAGAACGAGGAAATGGGATCCAATCAGAAGAGAAGTCTGATTACAGGTGTGAAGTGAGCTGTCCACCTGTGATCAGACCAGCCATGATGCATGTTAACTTGAGGTGTTTGAGGCAGCTCTAAAGGGTGCATGACGTAGATGTTCAGAATCCATCCTCCATGGCGTTGTGGGTTCAGGTTTTGGAATGTGTGTCAGCATGCGTGTGTGTGTGCGTGTGTGTGTGTGTGCGTGTGTGTGTGCGTGTGTGTGCGTGTGTGTGTGAGTGTGTTTGTGTGTGGGGGGAGCAGGGTCAAGGGTCAGACTCTCCATGTTCTCCTTACTTTCGTTTGCTCTTGGTGTCGGTGGTCTGGAAGACACTGGAGGCCGACATGAGGTTCTCGATGTACTGACCTAGAACCTGGTTCTCCGACTTCAGCTTCAGGTTCTCTTCTTTGACAGCGTCCACTCTGGCAGACAGATCTGAACACACACACAGCAGCAACATTCAAATCATCAGAAATCTTTACAGATAAGAAGTTAGAATGATGATGCAACTCTGATTCTAACAATTAAATGACATCTTTACAAGCAGTTTTTCACAACTACTTATTTTCCAATTGCTTTACTCATTTGTTTTGTTTATTTGCAAGAGAAGAAGTCTACTTTTGCTTGATGTCACTGATTCAATAAGTTTTAAGAAGGTCAAAAGTTACCATTTACTGTCTGCAAGCTGCATGCATGCTGAGGATCAGAAATAGTTACTCTTATTTTTCATACCACTGTCATCTGTGGAAGTTGCACACCATAATGCCAGACATGGAAGAAGGTTGACGCATGCAACCATGTTTCATGCTGCTGTAACGATCTGGATTGTAATTTCATGTCTGTGTGCTGCATTGCGATCAATCATGCAACTGTGTTTACCCTCTAGAGTGTGTTGCAGCTCCAACACCTGGTTGATGAGCCTCGTCTTCTCTTCGAGCTCAGCCTGGTTCTCCATGTCACCTGCAGAAATGTAAAGAAACGGTCAACAGTACTCATCAGTGACTCACACAGTGGGAACAGAAAATATCTGTGAGCTGTCTCACCATCGTCTGAGCTCATGGTGAAGTACTCGTCTTCCTTTTTGGAATGCAGGGCTGCGACGTCTAGGGACACTGTGAGGTGTAGGCGATGTAAAACATTCAATTATTCAAATGTGTGTTTGCAATACAGTGTCGAGTTCAATGGAGCTTTAATGTTTTTTTTCTGATGGAACAGGAACTACATCGTTAACCATATAACTCACTGAATATGACTGCCAAAACTCTCTTAAACCCTTAAGCAAAAATACACAAGAGGAATTCCCCCAAAAATCTTAATAAAACTTTGATGTAGCCTGTAGAGTCACGACTTTAAGTATATTCTCTTTGCATGTTTGCAGAAAGTCAAAGTTTTCAATGTCAGACTTAGTCCCCTGATTGAGATGTGAGCGTGCAGGGTGGTGCACAGCGGCTGGATGACGTCACATTATGTACAACGTTATTCACAATCAAGAGATGTTATGAATTATTGACCCGAAACTTATCCAAACTGAGCCGAGTAAATAAACAGAGTAAACACGTCGCTGGCTTTCTGAAACAATGTGAGCAACTGTTAGCTTTAAAGCTGACTAGGCATACTAAACAAACCCGAAAGCAGGCCCTCTGCTAACTAGCACTTAGCATGCTAACACACAGAAGCTGTAGCTGCCACACATAATAAACGGGAGGAATACCCCGTTAACGTTGATTTCCACATACCTTACAACGTGAATAAACAATATTTTCTCCGCAAAATATCGCCGGCTCTAATCCACGTTAATTTGTGTTAATTCGTGCAGTTCATTCCCACAGCTTGTGTCGGACACCATCTGTGTTCTGTTATGTCCACTTCAGCCTCCAGGCGCTAGAGGGCGACATCACACCAGGACCAAACAACACCTACCTGGAATAAACTGTGCATAGGCCTATTCATCAAACACCTGTACACTGGTTTAAGTTATCAATAATACACATTTAAATATTATTGATTAGAGTTTAATGGCATAAAACAAGTGACTACTACTGTTTTAAAACACTTTCATGTGTTCATAACTTGTTACATTTCATGTTGCATGCTCCATTCTAACTTCACATTTAGGCTACCTGTCACCTGTGTGTCTGAACCAAAGACTGTAAATAATAATAATGTAATATACAGTCTATGGTCTTTTATAAAGCCCAAGTCCCTCACTTCCCAAGCAGCCACGGACAGTATTTAATGTTTTCACCAGAAGGGAATTTATTTAACAATAAAGAAATAATATTAGTGAAAATATGAATAAGAATAAGCTTCAGGGTCAATCAATCTCATGAACATTGAACCACGCTAACCTTATAAATTAAAAAATACAACCAACTTACCTCCCGACCCTTACGAACCAAAAACATGAGAATAAGGTTAAATTAACTGGCAATTCACTCCTACAACACCTAACCATACGGCTCCACTGCTCCAGACGAGGAAGGAATTTTGCCGGAGCACTCAACTCACCACTTGATGGGCGTATACACACTGAAAATGAATTGGGCTTTTTCTGATTTTCTCCTGGACCTCTCCACACACTCTTGATAGCCAAGTTGTAAATAAGAATGAAAAACCCTGGTTCCTTCCTGTTTCTTTGGAGGTTTCATGACATTCAAATAAGCAGTGAGTACAGTTTGTTATTCTTCTTTTCTCTAGTCCCTCAATTAAACTACTTTTATACGCGAGGGGATGAGCCGGCCGTCCTGTCCATGTAAACACGATGTAGATACAGCTCTGAAAACATCACAGACAGTGGGACTCGGGTGTCGCACTCATTGTAGACAGTCATGACTCAGCGTTATTGTCTTATATATATATATTGATTTCTGCTATATTTAAGTGTGAAAAATCACATATTCTTCCTTTAACCCAAAGATTAAACCTACAGGACGCATATAGGACTAGTGAGAGAGTTCCCGGCGTTTGTGTCCGGCGTGATGACGTTTAATGTCTCTGACAACCACTGTAGTTTCATTTAGCCACTTATTAGCAACCGCCTTTATAAGGACGCCTAAAAACTTTAAAATTCACAAGTGGAAGTATTACCTAACATTGTTTATATTGTTTAACAAAACACTAACATTTCTTTAGCTTGTGTTAACCACAGACCTTATTTTATGCGTCTAACCACAAACCCATTCAAAATCCCCGTTGAGTTTGAGAGGATAGACCCCATGATGCTACAATGCTAACTTACTTAAGGGTTTTAGGACTCACTCCTGTGACGCCTATATAGGTTACATTTATACTGTACATTATACACTACACCTGTGCTATCGTGTATTCAGATTTATAATTCTGTATCATAGTATCACTCGTATTTTTATGTCTGTATATCCTGTGAGCATTGTTGTAGTTTGCATGAAGCCTAAACATTTTATTACCATCTTGATGATTGTACTGTGAATCATATGATAAATAAACTTGAACATATTTTTTGAAGAGCCTCCAATCTATACGGTGAAAAGATAAAACTTGCATCGTCATTCAGAATTAGTAATCAAAGCATGTATTTTTCAGAGTTAACAAACAGGCAAATAAAATAAAAAAATCTAGACAACAATAAAGCTATGTATGTTGGGAATGGAGAACTCAAATTTAAAAAATACAGTTAAGTTGTTAAAAGATGAGCAGGAGGGGACCTACAAATGTGTGAATGCAAATAAAAGATTTAATGCTACAGCAGATCTCAAGAAGGAGCTGAAAAACATTGTGGAGACTCAAAAAATATATATCATTAGACTTAAACGTAGACTTAAACAAGTTCAATCCCCTTTATGAAAAGCTGGAGAAAAAGGAGAGAAGAAGAACAAGTTTTAGTCAACGATAAGGAGATCACATCCCTTTGGAAAATGATGGAAGAGGCAGAGAACAACCAAAGAAGGCAAATCATTCAAACTGAGATGATCACGGCTGAGAGAAACTAAAGTATTAGAAACCTGTTCCAAGTTCAGGAGGAACTGAACAAGAGCAACAAGGTTTTTTTTACGTCAAGTTTTACCTCCCTGCCCCCCCTCTTGTCTCAAAGGGTTTACCCCTGTGAGGTGCATACATGAACAGCCAGGTCAGGAGAATATCTAGAGCTAGTGATGGGAAAAGCAGTTCTTTTCAGTGTACTGAACCTTAGAATCAGTTCAGTAAAAAGATTCGTTCACCGAATAATTCAGTGCTTAACCTGAGCTCTGACTGCGAATCAGAACTCGATAAATTGAACGGGGCAGAATGTTAAGTTCTGCTCGTGATCGTACTGAAAATGTCCGTTCGTGAATGATAAGCCAATGAGCTGAGAATTTAGTTGGATGAAGAGCTCACATATATTTTGGCGAAACCTAATTATTGTTTTTGTTTGATGTGCTGTAAAGGGCATACAACTTATCCATGAGGATTTTAAAATGATTAATTAATCACCAACTGCGAGCTCAAGCCAGTGTGCGGTGCAGTGCCATACTGTCATGTTTGGGAAAAGTGTCTGCAGTCCGGCCGCCACTCCGCTCTTGCGCCCCAGCATGACAGACGCCCCGACACAGGTGAGGCCGATGAGCGTTTTTTGAGAGAAAGTCTCGTTTTAATGAAGCAAGCTCTAAAGAGGCCATCAGCTTGAATACCCTCTGCGCTGAAGTCATCTAGTTCCACAAGATCAAAAAATATGTTCTCCGGTGACTCCATCTCTGGCAACTGAAGCCTCAAATAGACAATTAATGCGCTCTTTTTGTTAATGTCGGTTGCCTCATCCAGCATGAGTCCAATTTTTGGAGCCACATCGACTATTCTCTCAAGCATTTTTTTTTAAATTTCAAATTAAATGTGTTGTTGCATGCTGAAACATGCCACGTTACATGTCCAACCCATTAAGTTCCTGGCAGTCTATTTCATGCTCAAAACCGTGAGCTGGTCTGTTGCGCTTGGCCTCTTTGTAAGCTGTACGGAAAACTCTGCAGTTGTTTGCACTTGGTCGGATTTGTTACTGTTTATCGTATTTGTGAATGTGTCCTCCTTTGCCTTGTGCAAAATGTTTGATATGTGTGTTAGTCTTCCCGTGCTCGAAAACCTTTTTCCTTAAGGCCCTCTGTTGTTTCTTTATTCCACTTGCAGAGGATGTAACTGAGCCAGAGGCCTGTTCTTTTTGCCAGTTTCAAGCCTACAGTTTTTTCTGGACAAGGTACCGTATTTTCCGCACTATAAGGCGCACCTTCAATGAATGACCTATTTTAGAACTGTTTTCATATATGGGGCGCACCGGATTATAAGGCGCATAGAATAGAATGTGTTTACAACTGAACAAGGCTGGGAGATATTGTGAATATATAAATATAAATACGTATAAAACTACGTTTTACGTATAAAACTACGCTTTATACGTAGTGCATTCACAATAACTCAACGTTGTTCAAACGTTAATGTGCATATTCACAATATCTCCCAGCCTTGTTCACTCTTCTCCCAAACGTGGAGGGGAACTTTTCCCTGATTCAGTAAACATGTAACAGAAACAGTCTGATACCACTAAATCAAACGTTAGTGCATTCACAATAACTCAACGTTGTTCAAATGTTAATGTGCATATTCACAATATCTCCCAGCCTTGTTCAGTTGTAAACACGTAAAAGAAACTCAGTCTGATACCGCTAATTCAAACGTTAGTGCATAACTCAACATTGTTCAGTTACGTATAACACATAAAGCTCACTTTTTCAGTTCATTCCCCGTCCACGAATCCCTCGAATTCTTCTTCTTCAGTGTCTGAATTGAACAGTTGGGCGAGTACGGCATCCAACATGCCCGGCTCCCTCTCGTCATTATCCGAGTCAGTGTCGCTGAGCGCCGTGTACAACCAGTATGGATCAACCAATTAACCAATTGATCATATATAAGGCGCTCTGGATTATAAGGCGCACTGTCGTTTTTTGAGAAAATTAAAGGCTTTTAAGTGCGCCTTATAGTGCGGAAAATACGGTAATGCTCCTGTTTTGTCCATTGTAAGCCAGGGATAATAACCTTTTTTGGCTTTGAACTGAGCCTCGGTCCAAATTCCCCCTGTCTGTGTCTCCTCAAAAGCTGTGCTTTCGTCCTCTTTATCTTCATCAACTGTCCCTGACTCCAATTTTTCCTCGTCGTCTTCCTCTGATTGTTCTTTGCTGGTGAAAGGTGCAACTAAGCTAGCATCCCTGCTGCTGCGAGAAAAGCTACCTGCTGTGCTGTTGCTATTGATAACGTTGTTGTCACTTACTACATCCTCTGCAGAAACTTCTTTAACCCTCTTTGGTTCTGATTGACCCACCGGTTTGAAAAAGCTGATTAAACTTGATTGCCTTTTGGACATTTTGCTTTCGTATGTGCTAAATCAAAACGCAGACAACAACAACAATTAGCAGTTGTGAGTGACGTGTGCAAACTCCCGCTTCTGGCGTGTCGACGTGACCTGACCGCGATCGGACCTCTCCCTTCTTTCACTTAAAAAAATATTTTAAAACACTTAAAAGAAGGAAAGCGAGAGATTCCCCAGTAATTCAGAGGCAAAATAAAAGTGACAGAACAGATTACATTAAATATTACACAAAATTTATTAAGACATTTTTAGTGACAAAGGAGGTGCTGGATCCAATCAAAAAAAGTTTTGGTCACGATCTGGGAGGTGCCAGATCCTGTTCCGGTAGGACCCGGCACAAATTAAGCCCTGTGCATATGTGAAAAAGGCTAAAGAGAACAGCACCTACGTCCAAAAGCTACAGACAGAATTAAAAGATGAGCAGCTTCTGAGAGCTCAGGAAAGGAACACTTCAGGGGAGACGATTCATGCTCTTCAGAAGACATGCAAAGGATTGGAGGACAAATTCAATATATAGAGAAAGGGATGAGAGAGCCACAGAGCATACAGAGAGAGAAGCAAGTGCAGGCCTCCATTTCTTTTCACAGCAGGCAATTTGAAGCAAGACAAAGGGCATCATGAACACATGATAAACGAGCAAGGTCCTTGGCCAACTACAGAGGAGGCCAAGGAAAATTAAAAAAAGTGAATGGACCAGAACAGAGATTTTCAAAGAACCAGCACAAACCTTGTTAACGTAGAGCTGTCTTTAAAAAAAAAAAAAACACACCTCAACAACAGCTCGAAAATGTACAAAAAGTGGTCAAAGAGATGAGCACCTCTAAACTAAAGCTACAGACAGAATTAAAAGATGAGCAGCTTCTGAGAGCTCAGGAAAAGAACACTTCAGGACAAAGGATTTGAGGACAAATTGAAAATAGAGAAAGGGATGAGGGAGCAGAAAGAGTATAAGTTATCAAGTTTTACTTCAAAACAGTTGCAGGTAAAAGAACTGACGCTGACCACAGAGACATTCACAATCAGGTGCAAAACTAAACAGGATTTCAAAATCATGCGTCCAAAGTAATAGATTAGCAAAGAGAGGATTTAAGACACAAAGACAGGGAAATGGAAGTTACATTAGATGAGTTGAAAAATTCAACAGTACAGGCAAAATGTACCTTTCAAGGTTGGATGAGATACCACTTCTTAGAGATAGACTAACTGCAACACAGGAAACAGAACTTCCACCAGATACGTGTGCTTTGCGTGTCTGCTCCGGTCCGTTACGGCTCCGTGCACCCTTCTCCATCAACACCCACCGTGGAGAGCACAGCCATCAGCCGGAGTGCCGAGACAAAGGAATTCCTGCTGTAATTTTACAGATTCATATTTGTTGGGAATTGAGAACTCAAATTAAAAATACCATTAAGTATGATATGGCAGATCTCAATAAGGAGCTGAAAAGTAAAAATATGTATCATTAGACTTAAACGTAGGCTTAGCAAGTTCAATTCCCTTTGCTGGAGAAAAAGGAGAGAAGAAGCATAGAACAAGTCAACGATAAGGAGATGACATCATTCAAACTGAGATGATCACGGCTGAGAGAAACCAAAGTATTAGAAACCTGTTCCAAGTTCAAAAGGAACTGAACAAGAGCCACAAGGTCATAGAGGAAATGAAGACCAATTACAACGTGCTGAAGGTAGAAACTGATGCAACAAATGAAGAGCTGGCAAAGATGAGATGGAAATATGACTCTTCCTAGAATAACCTTGAAAAGCTCAAATCTGAGCTGGGACGAATAAAGGCATTGCAGGAGACCTCTTTAGTGTCTTTTGATAAGAAGCAGCTCCTGTCGAAGAAAACGCTGCGTAAGGAGGTCACAGAAAAAGAAGATTACTTAACCTTCAAGAGCTGGTAGGTCAGCTACAAAAGAAAATCCAAGATCTTGAATCTTGACGGGTAGCGCAAGAACAGACAAAACGAGAGATTTCAAAGCGAAACAATTGTCTGCAGCTGCGAAAGGCAAAGCTTGAGGTTGAATCTTATACCAAAGGCATGATAATGCCGAGTACCGTTTACATGTTGCAAACGGCAGGAGAAAGCAAGGGGCAAGATTTGTTCAGGTGATTTATGAGCAGCAGAGGTATAATTGGTTTGGGGGGAAAAATCAAGTGCTTTCCTGTAAGGAAAAGGAGCTCGAGAGGCTGAAGGAAATGCTGCTCCGCCTAGTTGACGCTATAGGGAAGTTCCAGAGGTGTAGATGGAGGAACAGTGAGCTTAAGAAGGAGCTAATGTTGACCAAAGGTTTACTTGATGCTTACCAGACGAAGTACGAGAGTGTTAAAGAAGAGAAGACAATCTTGATAGGTGACATAAGCTCAAGCAGGAGCCTGGACACAAATCAAAGTCTACACCTTTGCCTCCTATCCCTAAAAATCCCAAGTCTGAGAACAAACCAAAGGACCATGTAACAAGACACGCTCACTTCCCCCCTAAGGCCAACTCTCAGATTCAAGTCCTGCCAAAGTCACCCCCTCTACCTCTCATCAAAAATACGATCCAGTGTCTAAGGAGTCAGATTAAAAAAAAAAAAAAAAACCTTCCACCTCTTTAAACAAAACAGAGATAAAGCTAGAAACTGTGGATTTAGAACCAAGTGGAAAAAAGTAAACGGCCTGATTTTACTCCTTTCTACGGAGCCCCTCTGGTGACATTGATGAACATTTTATAATTCATGGCCACAAAATAATAATTATTATTTCGTGGCCTCAAATAAATACAGTCGGCGTTGCATCATAGTTGGGGGCGGGGCCTCCCGGGGCGGAAAAGAGTCTTTTCTCCCAGCCACCAATGATGCAAACACGGGGATTTTACGCCGATGCCAGCGCTTACAAGCTGTCATGTCCCATATTGACGAATTACTGTCAATTGAGAAATAAATGTATATGAATAAACTGAAGAGTGAATTGTTGTCCGATACGTTTTAAAAGACGAATGCTCCAACTAAACGGCCCGAAGTTTCGTTCCCAGATGTCTTTTGCTACAGGTTGAATCAGATAAGCCGGATCACATTTGTTATAGATATGATGAATTACACCTAACATAATATCATATCCTACATACATGGTCCCCCTGAAACAATAATCTTACACGCTTTGGATAAGGTGAAAATAACATTAAAGCCAACTGTACTGCAGTGCTGACTACAGACATACACATTTGAATTTTGGATCCAACTGGTGACTAAGCTTGTCCTCTCGTCTCTCCTACTCGGCTCTGTGCTTTGGTTGGGTAAAATATAAAACCTTAGATTTAGATTTTTTTGTCAGCAGTGTGTCTAGCGGTTTGTTTCCACCCTCAGTGCTAACAGGATCTGACGTTTTGTGGGTGTTCCCTTTGATGCCTCAAAATATTATTTTGTGGCCACAAATTATTATTTAATTGAGTGAAATTTGCATTTTGTTTCTGCATGGTTCACTCCGGTTTCATCCTTAATCCTAAACATGCAGATTAGGCTAATAGGTCAAATAAATATCTTTTGGTGCTTAAGTGAGTGGGAACAGGCAGCTTTTTTACCTGTGTGCGTGCGTGTGCGCGTGCGTCTTGTTTTTGTGCTGTACTGTCAGTCATGTAAACTATAATAACTTCACCATGTTGCTCTCATGTTGTCAAAAAGTCTTTACATATACTCCAGTAAATGTTGGAAAATAAATCCACTAGTATTCATGTAAATATGAATCATGGTGGTGGAAGATTCTTGAGTGATAGATGAGTGGTACATGGCACTGGCCTGCTTGCTGGCAAGCTACTGGCTAATGCAGATGACACTGAAATGTGTGAGGGCACTCAATCTTTCTGCTCAGTGAGAGTGGTGAGAGAATCAACTCATTGCAATCAGGTGTGTGTGGCACTGATTGGCTTTGATTAAGCCCAGGTGTGGGGAGTTTTTATATACTCTTGAGTCTGCAGTGCTGACTCATTATCTCACCTTCAGAGGTAGTGAGATGTTTGCTCTGTGCCTTCTCGAGTGGTTGTGTGTATCTATAAACACCAACTCAGAACCTTGTGTGTATTTGATGTCAATTGCCTGGTTCCCAGTGTATAACTCCTGGCCAGTGCTGGAGAGTTTGTTGTGACTCCAGCCTTTTGGGTTATCAAAGGTCTCCTGGACAGTTTTTTGTTTTTTTTGAGTCAGCTGTTTCATTTTAGTGCTTTATTTCATTAAGGGAGCCTGTTGTGGCTCTACACAGTTTCGTTGTTTTTTCTCCCCATTCCAAGCTATCGCTATCGTGATTTTGTGATAACTTTGAGACACCCCTCCCCCCCCCCCCTTTTTTCCTGACAGAAATGATTGTGCCTTGTCACTGTTTCGAAAACACGAAAAACAGCGACATCCCTGTAGCTCACGAAGCAGCATATTCACGTGACGTGTGTTACAATAACAACGGCACGCCACTGCTCTGGAACAGGGACGTTTATGTGCCAGGGCATGTGTCAAGTGTGAGATGCCTTCCAAAATTTTTTGAATTTTAAGTGCATATTTAACCCATTATTGTATAGATACATAAAGAAATTTGATTTGAAATATAAATTTCAAAAATGTATTTTGTTGACCCAGGATGTAACGACAGATTAGCAGCAGGCAGCATCAGGTCCATTTACAGCCAGTGTTGCCAACTCCTCAGTAAGGAAAGTAGCTATTGGCTGTCCCCCTATGTCCCCTTTTTAGATGCAGTTCAAGATTCAAGGTTGTCTTTATCATCCCTGCCAGAGGGCAATTTGCTTTTCAGAAAAGTTGACATCTACAGTCCAGCAGTAAAGACAGTGGCATTCAGTCTAAATGCATTTGTTTTGTTTTTGTCCCCATTCCCCCCCAGATCACTACATCAATTATTCTATCCTGTTTTTCCCCAGTTGGATGAAAGTGAGCGAGACTGCAGAGCCAAGAGGTGCATTCACAAGGCTAAATGTGATATGAAAACACAGAAAGAGCTAAACAAATGAGTCTTTTTATTTTCATTATGCCCCAGAGGAAGGCATTGACACAACTGTTAACAATTTAACAACTTTAATTATAACATTGGTCAATAAAATTGAATAAAGTCTAAGTTACATGAAACTACTACTTTTAACAAACAACTGTGCCACTACTTTGACACCAAGGATGTTCTGATAGTATAGCACTGCTGTCACATGTTACCTTCCTAAAGCTAGACTAGGAACCTTGCAGTCCTTTCTTTTAGCCAGGCAGAAGAAAATATGTGTGTATGTGTTTTTTTTTTTTTTTAATTCTTGGTCATGTTGGATGGTGAGGTTGACTTCCGTAGAACACCTTGTGCAGATGGGTAAGGACTAAACAGCTTTAAAATCTCTGCTGGAAGACATATGGAAAGAAGAAAAAAGATTAATGGTTAGACAAAGTTAGAAAATGCAGTACAATTTTATCTTACAGTTAATGTTGATCTCCCATATATTTCTTTTTTTTTTGATCATTTCTTTTAGATCATGCTGAATTTGTAATATATACAAGTTTAACTATAACTTGCATGTAACCATAACTTTAATTAAAGTTTATTAGGCTGTGTGTTGTCTTCAGCTTGTTATCCTTGAACTGCAAGCTTGTTAAGTAATTAAGTAAGAAAATGAAGGATTCCTATTTTAATTCAAACATTTTATTTACATAATTTTTCTATTAAACACTCCAGCAGGAAGAACATCCTCTCCATCTGTGCCTTGCTCTCCTGTGTCCTCTTCTCCGCTGCCGTCCTCTTTGATTAATTGCATCAGTTCATCATGATTGCCCCTCTCTCTCTTTCTCTTTCCTCCTGCCTGGCTTCCCTCTCTTTCCTCTCTCCCTGACCTCTCCTCCTCCTGGTCACCCACTGCCTCGCTTCGCCCTGGTGTGTCCTCAGGGATGGAGGCAATTAGGACAGGGGGTGAGGTGGAATGCCTCTGTCCCGACACCTTATCCATGAGGACAAACCAGGGCCAAGTTGCGGCAGTGGGTTTCCCACTCACGCCCTCTCCTGACCCTGGACACTTGCAATCCTAAGGCAGAGGAAATCAATCATGGTAGTTGACAACAACAGCAGCAGCAACACAAATGTTAGAAAAAGTCAGTTTATTAATTTGTATGAATATAACATAAGTAACATAAATTCAATTTGAATGCACAAATTACATACTTCGTATTTCTTTTTAAGATTGTCCCTTTTTTTTTGCCTGTAAAGGTGACACACTGCCAGCCAGGCTTATGGTCTCCAAAATAGTTCTTATTACAGAGAGAAAACAACAGAAAAGGGAAATAATGTTAACACAGGGTTATAAATTGACACACATCCCTCAAAAATAATAATTTATTTTGGATTTCAAAAAAAAAAAAGTCAACAGTTTGCATCCATGTGACAGCATTTACTGGGTGTCTTACTATATAAATATGGTGATAGCTATGTCCATCATTAGCCCAGAGAGCTGCACAGAGTGGTTGGTTGGTTTGCTGGTGGTGGTGTGTTTTGTTTCATTCTTGAGTTCTGTGTGTCTTTAGTGTTTCATGATATAGTTTTGTAGTTGTCCTCAGTGTTTCGTATTGTATTCCTGCCTCTGTGTGTTTCCCTCAATGTTGATTGCTCTGATTGTCCTCACCTGTGTCATTAGTCTCATCTGTGTCTGATTACCCTATGTCTATTTAGTCTCTGTGTTTCTTCCCCCTCTACTAAATCATGAAACAAAACACACTAGAACACAAAGAAACACTAGGATACGAAGTTACAAAATAACACATGAAACACTAAAGACTAACCTAGAAAACATACAAGGGAACAACACCATCAGGGAAGAATGAGAACTAAAAACAACAAGAAAATCTAAACTCTGAAAATAAGAAACCAAATCATGACAAACTTAGCATTTATAGAGTTATCCCCAAACGAGCGGGAGCAGGAAAGATGTACGGGGTGGTATAGAGCAGCCGTTAGCTATCATAGACTGTTAGCTATGCTGTGAAGTGGACTGCTAATGCTGAGCTAAATGGGCGGAGTTTAGTCCTGCCTTAATGCTGTTGCTAGGTTGATCCAAAGTTTGTTGAGAGAAGCAATTCCAATATGGATGCGGCCTTCGATTAGACTCATTTGCCGCCTCTGTAACACGCGGGTACACAACGTTGACAGTCTTCATTCAGGAGAAATCCAGGAGTTTCATGGCTGTATCTGACTAAAGTGACTCGAAATCAGCCATAAAGTCAGTGAAGTAGCTGCCATGGTCTTTGTGTTGTTCTCCGATGTGCGGACTGCCAGCGCGTCACTTTTTTTTTCTCAAGTCTGCCTGTCTTGTAAACTAAGCACGCATCATAATTGGACTACGTAAAGTCATGTGCTGTATTACGACGTTATGTACAAGAAATGACCGTGCTCAGGCCTGGTTAGTAGTTAATAACTAAATAGGCAATGTCTCATTATCATGTAAATATAAGACATGAAAATGACAGATCATTATAGATTATGACGGACATTTTCAACCCTGTCCGTCATAACATGAAAGTCTAGCGCAACCTCTGATCACAGTAGAGATGATGAAGAGGAGCAGGGCCTTGAAGAGATGAAACAACAATCAGAGAGTGAATTTCATCATTCCTTTAGTTATTAATGCAAACAGTAATACCAGCAGCACTTTTAGTAAGTTAGTTTGTTATCATCTTCTTTTGACGGATTAAAGTACATGTTTACCTTTTGAGCAAAGCCTGATGCTACAGTGAGGATGAACCTTCAGTCTGAGTGATGACAGATCTGCAGCAGTGTGGGTCACATCACTCGTTTAAAGTTCATTATCAGTTAGACTCTGCTGGGCTGCAATGGATACATGATGGATGCACAGATGGTGATGTGGAGGTGAAGGGCAGAGCATGACTCGAGCGCCTTCAGCGACATTCATCATCAGAAAAACATTTCTGCCTCCTTTTAATGGTGCACCTTGTCTTGTCATGTGTCCAGTGTGTGGGTCCTTTTTTAAAGTCCTCTGCATCAATGGTGGTGACATGAGAATGGAGCTGGGATAAAGTTGCAGAGTTGTCTACTTGTTTATTAGTTGAAAGTTTTTCTGCCACAGGTGAATCTCAGTTGGGTCTTAAACACTAAGTGGTTTGGACTGGTGATAAAAGTCTATAGCAGCTATAACTGACATGCCTCCGAAGGGTCTGTGTCCCTGTGATCTGTTTCACTCTCAAATCCATATGCGAACAGGGGCTTTGACACCATGGACACCTCGTCAATCATAAGGATTTCTGCATTCAAAAGCTCACATCTGACTTCATCCAGTTGATTGCCAAGACCTTGAGATGGTTGGTTTAAGGCTTCTTCTGGAGCAGCTTGAGGAGAGAGTTCAGTGTTGTACCAGAAATGTTAAAGGCTGCAGTTCCAGTGAAAGCAGTCAACAGCACAGGAGGGTTTGATATGTCCACTTCCTCAGCACGTGTGGGCAGTTTGCACAGTATCTTAGATGCCTCTAATAGATGCATTTACATAATAAAAAACTGCTCTGGGTTTAGTCCACATACACGCTTGTGTCCGGTTCAGACTCTGATACATCTGACTTAACAGTGTGGGATAGATCAAGGGGGGCTCTCTTGTGGCTCTGACTTCTGTAGCAGCATCAGCCTGTCTACTGTAGTCAGGTACATTCTCTTTTACATTTTCATGATCGGGCTGTCTGGCTTCCAGTTCATCAATACACTCCATCTCCACCATTTCAGATACTTGTGCTAAATTAGACCACTCATCTATCATGTCTATGTTCTGTTCATAGTCCTGGAGAGCACTTTCAATTTCTTCACAGTTTTTTTTACATCTCTGTTTGTTTCTGTCCACGATGTATTTACACACTCAGGATGGGGAGAATATGGCAGCTGAACTACAGCACTGTTGTGGAAGGACTCGTATGTGGGTAGAGATGGTCTTTTCAGTTCTTGGTCTGATCGGTAAGGAAGATACAGTTTAAGCAATATGCCATAATACTGCTCAGGATATTTCTCCTCAGATATGCAAGGAGATCTGATGACTGCCGGTTTATCAGCCTTTCTCCTCTGTACATGGCCTATCTCATTCAGCAGAGGCACAACATTTGTACCCCTTGTCTGTTGTCCATGCACATCTGCTCAAACTCTGGTATTTCGGGTCTGGCTTTGAATTTGTCTGTGAAAGATGTCATCCACACATTCAGACTATCTGGTGTTGTGTTGTCAAGGCTTGAGCGTGGGAGACTCTCTTTAACTGGATTATCATCTGTCGGAATGAGCACAACACCACGGGAAGACTTCTTCATGTTAAGTCCGGTGCAATGGGCAACAGCTTCCTGTGCGGAAACCTCTCTCTTTTTGGAATATGCCTTTCTGATTTCCCTCATTTCAGTCTCTGTTTGAGTTTTCAATGAGTGCTTTCAGATATCGACTCACAGAGTTCTCACATTTGCACATACATATGCAGATGTAGTGTATCAGACCGTAATAAGAAAGAATGACCTGTAGGTCCATGTTTGCTGACCACACGTCCAGCAGGTAAGGGTTGTAAGGATTTACCCAGCAGTCCTTTGGATCACGTTTGAGTATGATATTGCTGGACAGGCTCATCATGTGGAGGTGTTGCTCAAATTCATTCATGGTTAAATCACATGGAGCGAGGACCTCTACTAAACTCAGGGAGGCAGCTACAGTTTCATTCAGCATCATGGTGCTAGTTTTGTCTTTGCTGTTTCAAGCCTCAATCTCTTTAGGTCTTTATATTATTGTCTCTCTGCAAGGTTGCTTAGGGGAACCAAACCTGCACCCAGATTTTGCACCTTTAAAACAAGTCTTTGAGTGGCTTATGCTGAGAATTCCCTCTTCTGTGACTTATTGTACAGTTCAGGTTGTGTATTTGGGTCAGGCAGCTGAGCAGTGATGTATTTGGACACAAACTCGCACACAGTTTGATCACTGTCTTTCTCGAACAAAGGTGAACCTTCTACCCATAGTAGGCCATGTATGTGAGGACTTCCTCTGGGTTGGAACTCAAGTCTGTAGAAATAGTCAAAAACATTGCCCAGAGGTTGTGCAGGAGACAATATCAAATCTCTGAACAGTGCCTCGACATGCTTATCAAACATGCGCATTGTTGTCACAGGATTACTTCTCAGAATGTCACACTTTGTGGACCAATCCAACTCATCAAAATTCACTTCCTCACCCTGCTATGCTTTTATGGCTATAATCACCTCAGGCAAGCGCATTTCTGCTGCAGAAAACATGCAAAAGAACGTATAGGGATTCCCAGCTGTCTGATCATGGCAAAAAGATCTTTGGTTGTTTTGTCCCAGTATGCTGATGTTCCTCTGAGTGGCTGCATGAATCTATTTGCATCGCTGTTCCTCACAAGTTTCTCGACCTCATATGTCTCTCAGCATTCTTGATGTTATCTTACGTCCATCTCTGGTCAAAGGTTTTCCTTTGTATAGCTGTATTGTAATGCTGGAAGTGGCCAAGTGTATCTCTGTCACAAACTGTGCAAAGAACAAATTATTTGTGTCTCTTGCAAAGCGATCGTCAACCCCAAAGAGCTTTGCTTTGAAATAACTACTGTTAGGCTGTTAGTTGAATAAGTCTGTTTTCGTCCAGTGTATTTTGACCGGTTGGAAACTGAACAGGAAAAACTTTTCCCTCCAAGTTCTTCTCCTTAAAAAAAACTGACTGGATTGCTTCCCTCTGCCAGTGCTAAAAGTAAGAGTAAATCCCTTCACTAACATAATATCTCCTCTGAAACATCACGTGCAGCTAAGGGAAGGTTCCAGACCACTATGGTCACTCTCTTGTTGTTTCTCATCATCAATATCATCATCACAAAGCATCGTGTTGTTTTGTTGCTCATTTTCAGGACCATTTCAGGCTCACACAGCGCATCGATCTCAAGCCTATTAATTTCCATCAGGTCATCATCATCATCATCCATTGTTTCATCACCTGCAAGTGTTGGGTCACATAACTCCTCATCTGTGATAGTGAAATCTTCATACTGTGGGTGAATCTGTTTTAGTTCATTTGTCTCTGTTAACCTTTAGGAAGAGGAGGTATATGAGGTGTCTCTCAAGAATGTTTAGGTCACAAAGATCAGTTGGTATGTCATCCAACCACATTTTGTTTGCGACAGCAAGTTTTGGCATGGATCCATTTTTCAGATGATTATGGCAGGTGTGACAAATGCACTCTTTCTTTCTCTCATCGGGCACTTTGCATTACTCCTGCAGTCACCGTCACACACGTGAACATATTTTCCTGTGAGGCAGGCTGCAACCACTTTAGGATTCTTCACATAGTTTGACCTCTTGCAAGGTTTTACTTGATCAAAGCATTGTCACTCTCATGGGTTTGACTGGTTATGATTTATCTGTATTTTCTTGTTATTTTCAGGGCATACCTGTCATACCTGTCTCGAATAATTTTTTTCATAGTTGTCTGTGTTTGACATGGAAGGCTTCGTCATGCATAATATTGAGTGATATAAGATCGCTGCCTCAGCCTGAAACCAATATTGTCTATATGTTCTTGTAATATTTAGATTTTGCTTCAGTCGAAATTCAGGATCAACAGCATATCTACTCTTGATATAGGCTTCAGTTGAAATTCAGGATCAACAGCATATCTACTCTTGATATAGGCTTCAGTTGAAATTCAGGATCAACAGCATATCTACTCTTGATATAGGCTATCTTTTTGCTGAATTCAGTGTTCTCCCTGTATCTGGTTGTTAATGTTTTTATTTTCTTCTGTTGTATTTCAGGGTTGGTAACATATCCTTTGTGTGAATTCTTCATCAGAATGTTTTTTACATAAGATTTTTTTTTGCCGTAAATATTTCATCTGAAGCGTAGCCTATGTTTTTCTTTCTCATTTCTTTGTGATACATTTTCAGATAGCAATAGTGTGACAGCCTCAAGGTTGGCCTCTTCCTGTTTGTTTCCCTTTGCTGGCTGTGGTTCTCCTTATTGCAGGTAGATGTGGGTGGAGTCAGGAAGGACTCTAATGCAGCACACCTGAGCTGGCTGGTTTGGGAGTCTACAAAGCAGACCTACTCAATTTACTCACCCCCTCTTCTCTAACATTTGTTTGTGCTTTGGTTGGAGTTTGATACTCATTTATTCATACACACACACACACACACACACACACACACACACACACACACACACACACACACACACACACACACACACACACACACACGCACACACACTGACCTCCTCACAGGGGTAACACTGTTTAATTTAATAGTTTAATTAAACTCCTTTGAATAATGTTGCCGACTATGTGTGGTCTCCCTCTTTTGTCACTGCTATGTTGAGCCAGGTTGTGACAATAGACTCCTCTTATATTGTTTCCTTTGCTGCTTGTTCATTTTTGATGATGATGCAAGACATTATCATTGGAAAAATAATTTACCAAAGGAAGTTACAGTTAATTTTGACTCACTCTGATGACAAACGTGATGAATACGTAAGTGAAGTAGAGTTCAGGAACTGGTTATGTTCAGTTTGGGTATCAGGGAACATGATACAGACCTGCGGTTGTCTCACACGAGTGTAATGTAACGTTATAGCGCTAGAAGCGCTATTGTAAAGTGCGAATTTGCACTGTGTGATCCTCCTCAGCCACGGTACCTGATAGAGTGCATTGTCGTTACGTGCAGTGTGTGAGTTCAGAATAAAGCTACACAGTGACAAGTTAACACAGCCTGATTCTTAAGCCACAGTTCTTTACATGGTGTCAGAAGTCTGTCAAGCACAGCATAAAAAGTGATGTTATGGCGATTCCGCATTTTGAACACCCGAAGATTGACTGGGATGCAGCAGACTTATATCAGGAGTTTGATAGATTTAGAAGTCACGTTGCGTTCGTTTTTGACGGACCTCTGTCAGAGCTAAGTGCTAAGCAAAAAGCTGGATGGCTGGGCACGTGGATAGGAGAACAAGGCAGAGAGGTCTACAAAACACTTGATTGGGCAGATGGCGAGAAAGAAGACCCTATGAAAGTACTGGATAAATTTGCCGGCTACATCAGGCCGAGGAAAAATAAAAGAATAGCTCGTCATCACTTCAAGCAGAGGAAGCAAGGGGCAAGTGAGACTTTCGACCACTTTGTCAAAGATCTAAAACTACTGTTGATGGACTGTGAGTACGCTGACACTGACGACATGCTTGTGGACGCCATTATAGCAGCTGTCCGTGAAAAAAAAGTGCAAGAAAGGCTGCTAGACAGAGGGGAAGACCTGACGTTAGCTAAAGCCTTAGAGATACCACAACAATATGAGATGTCTCAGAAACAAATGAAAATATTCAGAAATGATGCTGCCTGTCATCAAGTGTCTCAGCTATCAACTAAACCCAAGAAATTCAGCCAAAACCAAAAGACATTTCCAGACCGTTCAAAGCTAACTCAGCAGAAATTTACGGCCAACTGTACAAGCTGTGGCAAGCGAGCAGACCACTAGTGGAATAACGGCAAGTGTCCGGCTAAAGGCTCAACATGCTCCTACTGTCACAAGCCAAATCATTGGATGGCTGTGTGCCGTAGACGCACATTGAACACGCTATGCTTGGAGCGTTCTGATGATGAACAAACGGATGAAGAAATACTGAACATCAACATGAACAGAGTTGTGGCTCCTGTAAGCTCATTGACACAGGATGATAAGTGGTCAGCATGCGTCACTATAAAGTCACAGGAGGTCCAATTCACAATAGACACAGGTGCAAAATGTAACACGCTAACACTGGACAGTTATCAGCAACTGATGCACACTGGTGAACTGAGACGCTCCAAAATACTGTTACGCTCATATTCCAACCACAAGATCAAACCTGTTGGTGTAGCAGTATAAGAACCGAGTCACTACTGCCGAGTTTGAAATAGTCAACATAGTACGAGAGTGTACTCAGTGGAAAAACAGCAGAAGCATTAGGTCTGATTGTCAGACTAGATTCATTGCAAAAGATGGCTGTAAAAAAACAAAGCAATACAGACACTG
The DNA here is from genome assembly GCF_963930695.1 of Labrus bergylta. Classification (NCBI taxonomy): domain Eukaryota; kingdom Metazoa; phylum Chordata; class Actinopteri; order Labriformes; family Labridae; genus Labrus; species Labrus bergylta. The sequence goes on along the minus strand of NC_089203.1, from coordinate 6,231,069 downwards.
TGTGTTCCGGAAGGTCTATCTGATTTTCCAGAACTGACACGTACCACAAGGACTTTGCCAGGTAGATACACCATTAAAATAGAGGAAAATGCAAAAGGTGTTGTGCATCCAGTGCGCAGGCAACCTGCTGCATTAAAAGAAAAGATTGTGCAGAAACTCCTTGAAATGGAAAAAGATAGCCACATAGCCAAAGTTGGACAGCCCACAGAATGGGTCAGCTCCATGGTGGCAGTCTCGCGTGGAGGTAAAATAAGGATTTGCATAGATTCCAGTGATCTTAATAAAGTCATCAAGAGAGAACACTATCCCATGCACACAATCGAAGAGGTTGTGTCCTCCATACCTGGTGCCAAGGTGTTTTCTGTTTTAGATGCAAAGTCAGGATTTCTCCAAATAGAACTGGATGAAGAATCATAATTTCTCACCTCATTCAACACACCTATTGGTAGATACAGATGGCTCAGACTACCATTTGGAATAAAGTGTGCGCCAGAGATTTTCCAGCGCATCATGGATGGCATGCTGGATTGTGTAGTAGGTGCTGTGGCTATGATGGATGACATCCTGATTGCAGCGCCTGACATGAAAACACATGATGAAATCCTGCATAGAGTCATTGAGAGAGCCACAAGTTACAACCTGAGACTCGACTTCAAGAAGTGTTATATTCAACAAAGCCAGGTGCCATATGTGGGGCACTTGCTAACAGCAGACGGCCTAAAGCCAGACCCAGCAAAAGTGGAAGCAGTCCAGGCCATGGCTGCGCCGACAGACAAGGAGGGAGTGCGACGCTTTCTGGGCTTTGTCACATATCTGTCCAAGTTCATTCCTAACCTCAGTGAGGAAGACGCACCCCTTCGCCAGCTTCTCAAAAGCAATGTGGAGTTTTCATGGCAGCCAGCACAGAAAAAAGCATTTGACAGACTCAAAGACTTGTGCTCACAACCACCTGTACTAAAGTACTATGATCCAGCAGAGACTGTAGAAATATTTTGTGATGCAAGCAGCAACGGATTAGGAGCTGTGCTCCTACAGGACAACCGTCCAGTTGCCTTTTCCTCCAGGTCCCTGACTGATGCTGAAACACGCTATGCACAAATAGAGAAGGAAATGCTCTCAATCGTCCACGCATGCATAAAGTTTCATCATTACATCTTTGGAAAGCAGGTTACAGTCTATAATGATCACAAGCCGCTTGAGGACATCTACAAGAAGCCAATGCTTTCAACTCCCATGCGCATGCGGAGAATGCGCCTTCGCATGCAGTGGTATGACATAACTGTCAAGTACAGAAGAGGGAAAGACATGGGGCTGCCTGACACACTGTCAAGAGCACAGCTGACCTGCAACACACCAGAGCTGCATGGATTAGAGTGTGTGTCAATGCTCAACCATATAGCAGTAAGTAAGGATAAGTATTCAGAGCTGCAAGAATGCACACAAAAAGAACTCAGCCTGCTGCAACACATAATCCAGCAGGGATGGCCAGAGCACAGAAGAGATGTTCCTGTTGCTATCCAGCCATACTGGGATTCCCGGAGCCAGCTAACAGAAAGTGACGGAATAGTGTATAAAGGGCTGCGCGTGGTAGTGCCTCCCACCTTGTGAAACCACATGCTCGGGCTCATACACCAGTCTCATCTTGGGATTGTGAAAAGCAAGCAGAGGGCATGGGAAGTGCTTTACTGGCCAGGTATGAGTGCTGAGATTGAAGACATGGTGAGGAACTGCGGTAAGTGTGCAGAGTTCCAAAACAGACTGCCAAGGCTGCCCCTCAAACCAACAGCCACTCCTGAGCTCCCCTTTGAGCAGGTTGCCTCAGATATTTTTGAGTGGGAGGGAAAACACTATGTAGTGTTAGTGGACTACTATTCAAAGTTCATTGAAGTAGATGAGCTTAAAGACCAGCGTAGTTGCACTGTTATTGAAACGCTAAAAGTTCAGTTCAGCAGACATGGAATCCCCACCGTCCTACGTACTGACAACGGCCCACAGTATGCTGCAGAAGAGTTCAGAGACTTTTGCGAAAGCTATGGCATTTCTCACCGCACATCATCACCTCACACTCCTCACTCCAACGGTGAGGCAGAGAAAGCAGTACAAACAATCAAAAGACTGTGGCACAAAGCTTCGGATCAATATCTCGCACTGCTTGACTACAGAACCACCCCACTCGAGTCTGTGGGTCTGTCCCCTGCACAGCTGTTAATGGGCAGGAGACCCAGAAACAAACTACCCTCAGCTCAGCAACTGCTTATGCCAAGAGCTTACGACCCTCGCAAAGTAAAACATCAGTTGGACAGGTGTAAAGCTTCCCAGAAATTCTACTATGACAACAGCAGGGCATCTAAGCATCGCCTTCCACTAACGCCAGGTGAAGAGGTCAGAATGCAACCATATCCTGGTAACCCAAACTGGTCCCCAGAAGAAGCCGAGGTCCTACATTGTGGACTGTGGCGGAAAAGAGTTTCGCCGTAACAGCCAGCATCTTCGCAGAAGCATATCAGTTGCAAATCAGTCACGTCACTTCCCAAGTGATGAGCCTTGGGCGGAGCCAGATGAGGCTGCGCCTGGTCAGGAGATGTTTCCCCCCACCGCAGACAATATGATGGTTCCACTTCTTGAGAAACCCCCTGACTCAGGCCAGATGCTGACATATACCACAAAGAGTGGCAGAGTAGTGAAACCCCCTCAAAGACTGGATTTGTGACTGTTTATTCAAAGTTAACTGAGAGTTTATCAGCACGATTTATTTACTAGTTCATAATCTAAGTTTGCACACAAGATGCTTTTAATTTTGCAAAGAGTTGATAGTTTATTTTGAGTACTGAAACTAAAGTAAGCTAATATTATTTGTAGAGTTTCATATATTGTATTTCCGTTGAATTATTGCACATTGTTTATAGAATGTCTCTATTTCAAGAAAGGGAGATGTAATGTAATGTTATAGCGCTAGAATCGCTATTGTGAAGTGCGAATTTGCACTGTATGATCCTCCTCAGCCACCGTACCTGATAGAGTGCATTGTTGTTACATGCAATGTGTGAGTTCAGAATAAAGCTACACAGTGACAAGTTAACACAGCCTGATTCTTAAGCCACAGTTCTTTACAATGAGATTCCTTTAATGAGTCATAGAATGTTTGGAGAAACTCTGAATATGACAATAACAAACCATTTTTGTTCCTCTCGCTGCTTCTGCTTCTCTCTGCTCTGATGCTGCATTCATGTGGTGTCGGACAAATCGGAATGACGAATTTCCAAGTTGTAAAATGCACATGAACACCAGTCCTGCTGAAGTCGGAACAACAACTTGGAAAGTAATAAGGCGGACGACTTGACGTCAAAATCGTCATGAGGGGGCACAATATGCGTTGTCAATGTTAACATACTTTTTATTAATTCACGTATTACACATCATATTTTGGCTTAAATATAAAATGCGACATTTACACTTCACATCTCCTCTTCGTAGCGTCAACGTTGTTTTTTGCTGGTGTTACAAAATTCCGACTTTCCGAACTGAAATCACGTGAACAAGTTGGAAGAACGACTTCCCAACTCGTAAACTGTGAAACCACCCGAGCAGCACCTGAATGCAGCACGAGGCTGCGGCAGACACTTTTCACAGGCTCCGCCCATCAGCCTCGAGTCTCCTCCCACTGCCTGTTGTTTGACAACAACATTGTGCTGTGGCCACAGCTGAGAGGACCATATCCATTTGTACTGTGCGGAAAACAAACACTCGCCTTTTTAACCGAGAAAGAAACGTTAACCAGCCTCTTTTCTTTATCGGCGACCCAGTAGTGGTACGAGCATGAGGACGGGGTTCGGCTCTTCGGTAATCTTTTGGCTAGCATTGGCCGCCGTGCTCGGCTTGGTACTCGGGATTGATGAGGACATCGACCGGCCTCTATTCGGGCCTCCGGGCTCTCCCATCAGGCTGCATGAATCCGACCAAGGACTGAAGAAGGCTTTAAATTTTGCTGAGGAGCGCTACAACCGGGGCTCCAACGCGATGCACTTTCGCAAAGTCAGCCGGTTTATCTCAGCCACCAAACAGGTAATAACTGCACCTGGCATATACTGTTATTGTGTTAAGGACTCCGTCATAAAAGATGCGTGTGAACCGATAATGCTGGCTTTACAACAGCCTACAGTTTGACGTGCTGAGTTGTGTAACATTGTGCCTGAGCTGGTCTATTTAAAGCTGCGTCAAAGCAAGATAAAAGCTAAACACAGTGAACAAACAAAATGTTGACCTTTCCTTTCTTTGTTTACTATTTTCACGAACCTCTCATTGTGTCTGGGGGCTTTGCTTTATTTGGACAGTTCTGTTTAAACATTTTGTCCATGAAGCAACAAAAAAAGAATTCAAATAATACCACATAACCATCGTTCAAGCCTACTTGACTAGTATGTGACACACAAGTAGCCTCTTTTATGCCTCAGGTAAACAAGGCAAGACACAAGTTATGTCCTGTTAAATGCTTTTTCTAAGGATCACATGTTTGTGTATCAGAAATGACTGTGGGTTTGTGTGTTTTCTGTTTTGTTTTCCAGCTGGTCAAGGGTATTCGCTACAATATAACAGTGGAATTGAGTAACACTCAATGTAAGAAGGCCACCATGCTCAGGACATGTGACTTTTATCCCGAGTCACAGAAACTCAAGGTAGGTTGTGTATGTTTGCATGTGTGTCAGTGAGAGATGTTCTAAGGGAAAAGGAGGCTAGCTCATATGCATGGTTTTTAAATGTTATATTTCAGTAATCTGTGGACATGTGTGAGCATCTGATTGCAGTGGATATGTGGGGTTTGTTCGGCAGAGTCGTGACTAATGTATCTTGTGACTTGATTTTCCTCGTGCTTTCAGGCTCATGCATGTACATCACTAGACTTCAGCTTTTCTATGTTTTTTTTGTTCGTCTAATCTCAAGACCTATTTGTTTTTTACATATCATCCTAACCAAGGAAAATACAAGAGATGTTTCACTTGTAAAAATGTAAAAACATGCAAGAGTTAAAAAGATTTGTTTAATGTTAGTAACCTGAGCTACAGACAGTATCCCGCTTGTTAGTGAATTTTCAACAATGTTTAATGAAAAGAAATCCCTCCGTTATAATTAACAATACCTGTGTCTTTTCTGTGTCTTTGTTTATGACAGACTGAGGTGTGTGTTTTCGAAGTGTGGGACATTCCCTGGCAGGGCACTTCCACTCTGCTCAAACAGAAATGTCAGCCTAAAGGTCAGACTGCAGCTGAAATGTTGACCCCTCGACCACCTCGTTCAAAATCATCGCTAAAGAACACAAAATGACTGTGGACCCCCTGGTGACTTGTTTTTACAATCACACTAGTTGTGATGTATTGCAGTTAACTTTCTTTGGATGTGATTTCACTGCTTCTTTTAATTATTTGTTGTGGAACCAGTGCCTTTAAAGGTTGCATCTGGTTAAAGCAGTTTTTATACAGAAAACAATCATAGATAAAATGATCTGCTTAAAGTTGTTGTGGAAATGTTTAATAATTCAACAGCCAAGTAACACCTGAACCAAAAGGACAAAGTATAGGTGAGAGGTTACGTCGTTATGAGTTTACCTATAGATGTTAATATCTTTCTCCTCAGGAATGAAAAAATGTCTATTGGAGGGTTGAACCTTGTTAGGGTTATGACTTAGCCTATCCTAGTAGTCCTAATTACTTAACTAACTTATATCAAATCCTAGTCTTTAAAAAACCTGTTACATTTACAGAGCTGTTTCTGTCAAAGGCACTTAACATGTTCTTCTGGATGTCTCTCTCTCTTTCTCTCTGATCAGTTTACCTTACACAAGAAGAGACCAACAGTGTCGTGGCTGAATCTGCCAGCTCACCTTTTGAGGTAAAAAATATATATATATTCAGACCAACAACAGTACTGACTACTTTTTTGATTCTTTATAAATGAGCTGGTCTTCTGTGAAATGTCAGTTATTGCGTAAGTGGCTTTCATTAATCAATTGCTTGTCTGCTCTTCCCCAGCAGGAGCCTGTGGAGCTGTTGGGAAAGTTTAAAGAGTTCATGGTGAAATACAACAAGGTCTACAGCAGTGAGGAGGGTGAGTGTATTGTGTAGTTTGTCTGCTCTGAACTCTACTTATAGGCTACTCTTAGCATTTAGCCTTCATGAAAACCTAACCATATGTGAATCAGAACATAATGGTTGCTTTCACAAAAATAAAAATGCCATAAACAGTGAAAACATGTTGGCAAGTTGAACAGCAATCCAGCTCTGTGTTATTTGTAAAAGTGCAGCTTTGTGTATTATTGTATACAAACATATCACTCTCTCCTTCTATATTCCTGGTGGAAACCAAATATAATATTTGTTGGCTGAATCTGTTTCTGTAAGTGTCAAATATTTGTGTTTTGTTTGTATTTTTGTCATTACCCTCGCCTGTACCATTACCAACTCAAAACACAGAATATGTCCACTCACTCATTGTTTGAAGGCTAGCTTCAGAAAGAGGAATCTTACAATTGAACAATCATATTCAAAGTATATTTTTATTTCACTTGTATCTTGCAGAGACAAACCGTCGCTTGCGTATCTTCCATGAGAACATGAAGACAGCAGACACGCTTCAGTCGTTGGATCAAGGCTCAGCGGAGTATGGAGTCACCAAGTTCAGCGACCTGACTGGTGTGTGTGTGCACACACATGTTCTTGTATTTCTTCACATTTTCCGATGAACACTGTGTGTGTTGCAACAGCCTTTCTTAACCTATTGTTACGCTTACTTATTACCACAAACATTCTCCTTCTCTCTTTCTGTTTTTCTTCCTTTCCTTCCTCAGAGGAAGAGTTTCGCTCCACGTACCTGAACCAGCTGCTGAGTCAGTGGACTCTTCATCGCCCGTTGAAACTGGCTTCACCGGCCCGTAACCCCGCCCCTGCCGACTGGGACTGGAGGGATCATGGAGCTGTTAGCTCTGTTAAAAACCAGGTACCAGTCACGGGTGGGAAGTGGCCTTTGTCATTAAATATGTAACCAACCGTTATGATGATTTGGTTTTCTGCTCAGCTGAGTAACGTCCTGGCCAAATGTATGACTTAGAATGAATAATTGGTTGGGATTTGAATGCCATGGATCCACTAACCCTCAATCAACTAGGTCATCAAAACATTTACTCTCGTTGTGAATCTGAGGGATTTATGAATACTTGTATGTACACACAGTCTAAAACAGACACCACGGTCACGACCGCATTTCAGCTGCTTAGTTAGCCGATCAGTAAAAGTCACAATCAAAATAATCTTGCAAGCCAGATAACATTTGCAGAACTCTAAATGGCATGTTAACACTATTATTTCACAACTGCTTATTGAGGGAGGAAAACCATTTATTTCACATCAGCAGCATAAGTCAGGTAAACAACGCCTCCGAGATATAATGAATACTTCTAGTTCAGGATTGAAGGTACAATTATTACATTCCATCCAGTCCTTTTTTTTTCTTGTTTAACAATTGCGGTCTACAATACACACTGCTGACAGGCCTCTTATTATTTATCCAGTAATGGTGTTAAATAAGAAACTTTCACTGCGTTGAAATAACCCTAGACTGGGCCAAAGAAGTTTCTAGATATTCATTACAGAACGTCTATCTGATACATTTGATTTGAAGATGAACTCCTCCCCACAAATGATGTGAGGTGGCACCGTGGCAACCACCACATACTCTTTCCACACACCAATGGATTAACTCATTAATAGACTTTTTATCTATGGAGCTCTCTGTGTGTCGGAACAACCAGTCAGGCCAGTCTGAAATTGACAGTGCTAGAAGTGCTCAGTGCTGCCAGGGTCGTGCTATATATACACCTAGTTATGTTTGTACTTAATTACTTACTTTCTTTTTTCTGACTTACAACCCTATATGAACATATCCTGCATCATGCACTCATCAGTTACTGTTCATGCCGATTCAGGGATGTGTTTTTTTGTTCTCTTGAAGGGTATGTGTGGATCCTGCTGGGCATTTTCTGTTACGGGTAACATCGAAGGCCAGTGGTTCCTAAAGAATGGCTCCTTAATCCCTCTCTCAGAACAAGGTAAAACACTCACACACTGATATACACGTGGACGTAGTTCCAAGAAAACACCATGATACAGTAAATCATTCATTCTCCTGCAAACAAATCCTGTTTACATGCACAGATAAAAGCCATTATTTAATTGGTCAATTGATTTGTTCCTCTCAGAGCTGGTTGATTGTGATGGACTGGACCAGGCATGCAAAGGGGGGCTGCCGTCAAATGCTTATGAAGCGATTGAAAAGCTGGGTAAGAAAGACATGGGTAGAAGTTATGTTTGTCAACATTTAAAAATGTTTTGTTTTCAGAAGTATTCTTGCATACATATCATTTCTGCTGTGTAGAAATGCATACATCAACACTTCTGTTTTCACTTTTCATCTCTTGTTAAGGTGGTCTGGAGACTGAGTCAGACTACTCCTACACTGGACGCAAACAAAAATGTGACTTCACCGACAGGAAGGTGGCAGCTTACATAAACAGCTCTGTGGAGCTGTCCAAAGATGAGGAGGGTAAGTGTTGTATTCAGATTCAGATTCTTTATTGTCCCACAAGGGGAAATTTGCGTTGCAACAGGAGCACACAGAAGACAAGAAACACAAGGACAACATCAACATAGAACATAAACCAAAACCAATTTTAAAATATCAGACAACACAGCAAAATATAAAACCAACGCAATAAAATCAGTCAAGAGCTCATACCAGAATGGAAATTGAAGTTATTAAAGTGCGAATTGGAGGTGTGCAAATGTGCAAAAAGAGCAACAAATGGCTAATTGTTGTTTAACATTTGGTAAAAATGAGACCTGTCGTAGCAGTAGCAGCTTCCTTATGCAGCGGTGACATAACATCCGCTGTTTCCTTGGCAACGATAAGCATTTTGTGTCTGTTGTGGTGGCTCATCTTGGCGGTTGCCGTGACAACACAAGTCCTGTAAAAACTATAAAATTATGGATTTCTCTGGCTTTGATAACTGTTGGAAACATTTGAGGTAATGAAAGTACTCAACGAGAAAACCTATAACATACCGTATTTTCCGCACTATAAGGCGCACCAGATTATAAGGCGCACCTTCAATGAATGGCCTATTTTAGAACTGTTTTCATAAATAGGGCGCACCGGATTATAAGGCGCATAGAATAGAAGATACTGCAGTCAAACGTTTGACTGGGGTTGCGTTATGCATCCACTAGATGGAGCTGTGCTAAAGGGAATGTCAACAAAACAGTCAGAAAGTCAAACTTTATTAAGCGTTCTGACAACTCCGTTCACTCCCATGGTAACGATGTTCAAACGTTAATGTGCATATTCACAATATCTCCCAGCCTTGTTCAGTTGTAAACACGTAAAAGAAACACAGTCTGATACCGCTAATTCAAACGTTAGTGCATAACTCAACATTGTTCAGTTACGTATAACACGTAAAGCTCACTTTTTCAGTTCATTCCCCTTCCACGAATCCCTCGAATTCTTCTTCTTCAGTGTCCGAATTGAACAGTTGGGCGAGTACGGCATAGGTTTAGTAGGTTTAGAGTAGGTTTAGTCCATTTTTAATTAATATAGATATTTTGATGTAAACATTCTCATAAAATTCTACATATTTGGCCTTTAAAGGACTTATTTAGTTTTTTTTTCTCCTCAGAAATCGCAGCCTGGCTGGCTGAGAATGGGCCGATCTCTGTGGCTTTGAACGCCTTTGCCATGCAGGTATCCAGATTTGTCGTTACTATATTAATCCACCACAGCAAACTAACCTTATTTAATTGTTTTTAATCATCTTTCCAATTTGTATAGTTCTACAGGAAAGGTGTGTCTCACCCTCTGAAGATTTTCTGCAACCCCTGGATGATCGACCACGCTGTGTTGCTCGTGGGATACGGAGAGCGTAAGTGTATTCATTCATCTTTGCTGATCTGATTCCTACTCCTGTAACGGACATATTTGTTTGTCCAGTTAGCCGTCAAACTCTTAAAAACAAGCATATCAACTCAAAAGTACAATGTTTTGCAAACAACAATACAAGGCTGCCGAGTGAACTGTATGAATGTTTCTGTGCTCTCAGGTAAAGGTACTCCATTTTGGGCCATCAAAAACAGCTGGGGAGAGGATTATGGAGAACAGGTAAGACCACTGTATCTAATAATCATCTTTGTGGATTAGAGAAACATTTATGAAGAGGTTGAGATGGGGTAATTTAACAAGAGATCCCACATTAATATTTTGTTATAACAGTTTAATGTCTTACACTTCCTCAGTGTGCTGCTGCTCTGTTTGGTATTTTTAACAAAACTATCCACTGTTTTATAAACTACATTAAATTCAAACCTTTAAAGACAGTAATAGGTAAAGATCTAACTGTTTTATGTCCTTTTCTTTCTCATACAGGGTTACTACTATCTGTACAGGGGTTCCAATGCGTGTGGGATCAACACGATGTGCTCATCTGCTGTTGTCGACTAAACAACTCGCACCTTATATTGACAGAGACATACATTACATACACACACAAGGACCCACACCATCATACTAAAGCTGACTCCACATTTACACTACTCTCTAACACACATTTGATCCAGACAGCAAGGAGATCACAACCAAACACACATACACCAGGCTAGTCCTCATGTTCAGATTTCACACCACCAGTGTTTAACTGCTGAGTTTGCAGACATGTTTTTAGATTAGATTTTACTCCTGCATCTCTTTCCGTTAGCCCAGCAGGTGTAAATGGTTGCTGTGTTTTAACTCATTGCATGACCTCATCTTACCCCAAAAGTTACAGTTTCCTCATACAAATGAATATTGTGCACTAACCGTAGTTGGTAACTGTTTTTGTGTACATGCTATCTAGTATTAAAGAGGACTTTTGATGTTTGGGGGTTTTAATTTTCATTGTTTAGCACATGACTACATAAATGCACTGTGATTCTAAAGACTGCTGTGAGACTGTGAGAAATGAATTCAGATTACGGTAAATAAAGGACTTCAGGAATCATGTTATTTGTTCAGGTGATCTTTTGCACACATACAACCATCAAAAACTTTATTCTCATAAAATAAACAACAGTTTAATATGTTTAAAAGTGGTTATGTCACAAATGATATGGCATTTAATGGGAAACACGCCCCCCCCCCCCCCTCCCCGTACATATTTACTGCAATTTTGGTGTCTGGTATCTTTTCCATTCTGCTGATGATTATTTGAAGGTCATATATAATCCTCCTTTTAATCAAGTTCAAATAAGTCAGAGCTCCCAAAAACGTGTGTGAAGTTTATTGTTCTAAATCCACTCTGATCCTTTATTTGATCATGTCTATAAACCCCTCTATTTCAGCCCTGCTCAGAACAGGCTGTTTCTGTGTCTGTACCTTTAAATATGTAAATGAGCTGTGTTTGACCACGCCCCCTCTCTGGAAGGACTTGGGTGGCTCTAACTTTTTTTCTCCATGCCCATTTTTTTCTGGTGAGAAGTCAGACTCAGAGGGCAGAACAAACACCTAGCTGTTGGAGTGTCACCCACTTGGGGGAGGGGCTACTGCCCTTTGTGATGTCATGAAGAGAAAACTGTTAGCGGCCTGTTTTAGGCAAAATAAGGAAAAGATGGATTTTTCCCATAATTGGGGGATTTGTAGACAGACTAGGGTTGCATATTAATGTTCAAAAAACATGGTGATCATTTTATTTTGTATAATATGTGCCCTTTAACAATTCTTCAGACATCACCCCTGGGTTCTGGTTTAATTGGACAAGTTAACACAGAGTTTCACTTAAAATAAGTTTGTCTTTTTCAACTGATTGTCTCGAGGTTTCTTCACTGTGTCTACATGGGCCAACACACAATTTATACACAAAGTATTTTTAATTTATATTTTCTTTACAAAACCCCCATTCACTTGCATCTGAGTAAATTATACAAACACTGCACCCATCTTTTTGGCTTTTAAGAAAATCTTCAGGGAAACCATAAGCGTGTGGTCCGAGAATCATGTGTACCCGATAAATACAGGACAATTTTATGTTCAAGTTTGGAAGTGGAATATGGGAGGAATACTGGGCACAGAGGGAGAAGGAGAGGGGATAGTAGATGGGCTCTTTTGTCATTCTCATATTACACAAGGTTGGCAGGCAGAATTTACAGTCTAGGGAAGGTGAAAGACATGATGATACACACTCTTGTACAGTAGGTGACGGTCTGCACCTTTAAGCTGTTTGCGAGCCGCCAA